>NC_065556.1:10308574-10617148 GCF_022605725.1 Anthonomus grandis grandis
ATATATGCTGTTGACGAAATAGTACGTGAATATGGCCATGAAGTTTTAAGATTGCCACCATACCATTGTCAGTTTAATGCCATTGAGCTTATATGGACAGGGTCAAAATCTTATTATGAGAAGCATGTGGGTGCTGGGCTTAGATCTGATCAGGTTAAAGCTGTTTGGAATGAGGCATGGAATCACATCACAAAGGAGTATTGGCGGCAATCAGTGGATCACACAGAAAACATTATTAGAAGCTGGTGGAAGAGAGAAAAAGTACTCGATATCCAAGTTGAACCATTGATTGATTGCTCCGTTTGAGGAAGATTCGGAAAATGACGAAGAATTCTAAGCAATCCCTTATTTTCTTTTTCGTTATTAAAATAAGTAGTTTTCTTTTTGCATTTCGTTTATTATTTAGGTATGATTAAAAAGTACAAAAAAAATTGTTTTTAAACAAAGCTAAGTAAATAAATTCGTGAATGCCCGGCGCATTCTCCATTTTTTTAATAGTTAGTTTCAATCTTTTTTGCCTTGTAATGTGTAAATAAATAAATATTCATAAGAAAACGACATTTTAAAGAACTGTCGTAGCTCCCCTCGTATTTATCTTTTTAAAAAAAGCTAAGTAAATAAATTGGTGAAAGCCTTGGGAGATAGAAATGCCCGCCGCATTCACCAGTTTTTTTTTTAGTTATTTTTCATCTTTTTTTGACTTTTAACTGATATAAAAGAAAATATAACACAATTTTTTTAAATTTTCTGTGCATCAACGTATAGATTGGGTCGAACGACAAATAATAAATCATAAAATTAAAATGTCATTTTAAAAGTGAGATTGTAACATGAACTTGCCTTTAAACAAAGAAAGTAGTTTTCTGGTCTCTGACTGCACTGTATCACACACAATACAAATTAATTGTTTGTCATTATACCAAAATGTATAGTTTCCCAATAATTATTACAAAAAAAACACAATCACCCATAAACAAAGAAGAAGACAAGATCAAATAATCCTTAAAAATTAGACGCTGTGCCCTGAAATCGACAAATTAGTATGTTATGCATAACGGTCATGCTAAATCGTATACTAATTTCTCAAAAATTTAGCCATTTTTACCTGAAATGTGTACAATTTTAATGAAAGGCTAGGGAGGCATTTTTGCTCTCATAAAAAAATATAAAATGCTTAGATTTAGATATTATTGCGTAAAAAAAAATTGTTATTGAGAATTCCGTCTATTTCGGATAATTTTTCAAAAAAGAAAAGTAAATATTATGTCTGGCAACTTAGCAGAATATCAGGGATTCTAGGCAAATACGGATGAGGCGTATACCCAACGTTCTTTGTACTTATGGGCTTTTTCACGTCATGAAAGGAAATAACCAACGTATGTTTTACATGTCGAATCTCGGATAAGTAGTATTCCGCAGACATTTTTACGGCGTTAAAGGCATCACGTCAGTTAATAATTATGATCTAAGGTGTATACGCGGCTTTAATATGTCACATGACGGCGTTCAATGTATTATCAAACTCTTAAGGAAATAACATTTTGGCAGCCACTGATTTTTCCATTTGATTCATATTACGTGGTGACCTTTGAACCCGCACGATAAGAGCGAAGACGACTATATCAATCATACTTAGCTTTAAGATCCTGGATATGGTCCTTAGTCGGTGGGTGGTCACAAAATTTTGTATAGAATAAGTGCAGGTTGGTTTTTGTTGCTGATATTTTAATAGCCTTAGACAACATATTTTGCTTGTACTCTGGTTCTACCAATAAAGGCTGTAGAAGTAGATTGAAGTTGCAGGATGCTGTTTACATTGTACGATGCTGATACGATTTAGATGTGTCTTCATATATATTTATTAGTCATTGGTAGTGGGTTTGACAGTGAACCGACCATAAGTTTTGGTCTATTTTCTTAACGTTAAAACCTTTTGCTAGAGCATTAACTTAGCACGATTCTGGTAGTAAATGGAACTTCCATTTTAAAAGTTGACCTTCACAGATAGCATCTCTATCATTTGGATGAAGTAGTGTGTTCAGGCAGTTTTTCTTACTTCAGCCTAGATTTTCACAGTTTTCTTCAGTTATAATATATTATACTTACATAACATACTTAAGATAACTTTTTGAAGAGACCAATCTGGCAAACCCTTGTGCAAAGTTTCAAAAAATTTTAATATGCGAATCTTGAATTATTCAATTAAATAAAATTGCAAAATTAGCTAATTTTCGGTTCAGGTAAAACCAAACGGGCACCAGTAAAATGAATATTGTCACTGACGAGAGGAAAAGTGTCAATAAATCAGTGACAGTCGATATTTGAAAACAAGTATGCATTATTCAATCGACGAAAAAATAGCCATAATTAAGTAGCATTATGCGGGAAAGTTTTAGAGCAGTATCTGAAATGTTTTCAGTGTATTTCCCCACCAAGCCCACTCCGTCCATTTCAACTATTTAACGTATGTAATTTGTAAATGTTCAACTCAGGATATCGAAAATAGAGCCGAAGAAAGAGAGAATCTTAATATTCTACTGAGTGTGGAGGAAAACAAGATGGTTAGTACGAGGGTTCTTGGGCAAGAGGTAAATAAACATCATACAACGGTATTGCGCACTTTAAAAAAACACAAATATTATTCGTATAAATTCGAAAAACATCAAGAGTTGCAGGAAGGAGATGAAGAGCGAAGAATGGCATTTTGTTTTGAAATGATAGAAAGAGGAAATAATCATAGGAATTTTATAAGAAATATTTGTTTTACCGATGAATGTACATTTACCCTCAACAATGAACCAAATGTTCAGAATTGCCGGTATTGGAGCCAAGAAAATGAACATCGCTTTGTTCATACTCGGCCACAATATCCCCAAAAAACAAATGTATTCGTGGGAATTATCGGACACCATAGCAATGGACCCTTTTTTATGGACTATAACCTAACAGCTGAAACCTATTTGGACTTATTTCAAAATCAAATTGGACCTGCCTTGGAAGAAGTTGTTCAGGAAAATGCTTTTAATGGCAATATTATTGGTCCACGGTACCGGTTACTTTGGCCAGCCAGGTCACCTAATCTTTCACCGAATGACTTCTTTTTGTAGGGTCATTTAAAAAGTATAAAATTTGAGAATCTAAACAAGTTACAAAACGCTATTTCGTTAGAAGGTAATAAAATTTCCCAATATCAATTTAGTAACGTTAGAAATGAATTTTATGATCGGTTAGGATATTGTTTAGCTGTTAATATGGGGTTGTTTGAACATTTGATTAATTGATGTTTTTATGTAATTCTCTATTATTTTTAAAGAAGTTATTGTATTTTATTTTATTTTTCCACACTTAGTAAAATATTAAGAGTCCTGTTCTCTCTTTTTTCAGATCTATTTTCGATCTTAATCGAGTTAAACATTTACAATTATTTATTGCAATGCCTTTAGACTCGAATTTACTAACAATAGGTTTAATGGTTGAAAATGATGAGAAAAAAAATTGAAAATATTTCAGATACTGCTATTGGTTTAATTAAATTCTAAGTATGATAAAATTATTCTTTTAATAATCGATAATAATAATTGTTATTGGTTTCTTAATCTTTATATTAAATAAAAGTTTAGATAAAAAAGTAATGTTAACATGTCTTACTTTGAATGTATGGTTGCGAGATTGATAAAACGAAAAAAAAAATTTTAGTGTATTCGGCTGTACGTCAGATTTGACAAAGCCGTATAACAAATTGTTTGCTGGTGGCTGGTGTCTGGTTTTACCTGAACCGAAAATTTGGTAATTTTGCAATTACATTTAATTGAATAATTCAAGATTCGCTTATTAAAATTTTTTGAAACTTGGCACGAGGGTTTGCCAGATTGGCCTCTTTAAAAAGTTATCTTACATTTTTTCTGTAAAATGTACAGGGAAGCCAATAATTGCCCCTTTAAAATTTACATGGGATTTTCTATCTTCCGCTCGGCGACGCACCACCCGGTATATATATAGTATACATATGTACTTTTACCAAAGTTCTTCCATTCGGGTTCTTACCAAAGGTATACGCTTTTGTAGTAATTATCTTTCAAATCAGTCTTAGATAACAAGGGTTGATAGCGTGTACTCTGAACCAGCCGAATTAAGCAGGGGCGTCCCTCAGGGACTCATTTTGGGCCCTTTGTTTTTTAGACTTCGCCCAGGTCAATAGTATAATAATACACGAATTTATAATCACTTTAATAAGAATAATGTTAATGCAGCAATGGAATCATTCGGTCGAAGTTTAAATGCAGTACACCATTATTGAACGGTAAGTGGTTCAAAATTAAACCCTAAAAAATCTGCTGTGATTTACATTGCACCCTTGGCATTATGGTCTCGAATGAAAAAAAAACTTGGGTGTTGTTTTTGATACAAATTTGAGATTCAAGGCACAGGTATGTAAAGTAGTTTAAGGTCATACACGTCCCTAAGAAACTTGTATAAGAGTAAGGATCTATTAGAGGTTACGTTAAAAATTAACAAAATAAGTTGACAAAATAACAGTTTCGTGCAGCTCTTATTTTGTCACATTGTAAGTACTCCAATTTTGTTTATGGCCCATGTCTTGATGCTTCCAGTAGGTATAAATACAAAAAATACAGAACTCTTGCATTCGCTTTATTTAAGGTTTAAAAAGACAGTATCATGTAACGTAGCTAAGAGATTTAAAATGGTTCAATGTGCAGAATAGGGAAAAACTTAACTACTGCTGTTTCTTGTTCAAACTATTTAAAAATAGTTATCATCCTGATCTGTTGAAAGTTGGGAAATTTAGCCTCCAAGCACAAGTTCTGAGAAACCTATTTTAAACTCTTTCAAGGCTACGAATGTGGTTTAAATAATAGGGGGACCATACTACAGAAGAGTGAGATAAAATACTGCGAACAAGAATAATATACCGAACTCTAAATGCAGAGATAGAAAAATAACGAGAATTCCTTGTAATAAAACCAAGAACGCGAGAGGCTTTATTTACTAGATTATTAATGTGGCGAATAAATGTCAAAGAGTTGTCAAATAGTACACCCAAATCCCTAATTTATATCATCCTCAAAATCATCATCCTCAAAACAACCGTTGTATTAATATGATAGTCAAAAGCAATAACAGTTTTGAATTTAGTAAAGGAGATAACAAAACATTTATCTTTATTGAGATGAAAGCCATTAGATAGTGACCACTTGTACAATGAATTAAGATTATCCTGAATTTTATGGCAATCAGATAAATTTGAAATTTGTAAGTACAGTTTCATATCATCGGCACTGAACATTGGCATTGCTTGAAAGCCAACAATAAATAGAATAGTACATGCAGTAGCTTTTTAGTGATTTTGTTTCATCTGGTATTTTATTATCATTTTTTAGATATTGTATTTTATTTTTCTTAGTGTAGATATTCAATTGAACTTTAAAATTCAATTACTAAAAATATTTTTAGTAATTGAATGTTCCAAAAATTATTTTTTTAATTTTAAATTATTTGTAAATTTTATTGTCTATGCGCTATACGATTCTGTACAGTTGTTTTTGTATTTTGCTTTTATAGTGGAGTTTTTGTATCCCTTTTTTTGACTTTTTTTGTGAAAGATTTAATTAAGAAGTTGTGGTAGTTCTTTGTACTGGGTTAAGTTAACAGCATTGCTGCCATTCGCCGAAAATAAAATAAAGGTTCTTTTATTTATTTGATTTATTTATATAAGGAGGTTTAAGAATGAAAACCATTTTCGAGTCAAATTGGTTTGCTTCTAATTCGATTATATTAAGATATTGAGCAATATTAGACAAGTTGAGTGGTGAAGGTAGATGTATTTTTATTTTTTGCTTGAGAGATTTGTTTAAGAGAGCTGATCAAATCAATTGATATAATAACCTTACTATTTAGTAGGGGGCCACTACTATTTATACAACATGCTTTCCTCAATATCTTGAACACTGTATCATTTCTATGCAGATGATATGCAGTTGTATCACTCCTTGATACCCTCTGATTATTTAACTGCTTTGAACTATATAAATTCTGATCTTGATGCTTCTTAAACTTTCTAGTAAACATGTGTTAAAATTAAACCCTAAAAAATGTGTAGTTATTCTCTTTAGAATAAAGACTATTTATGAAGAATTTTCTTTATTTTGTTGGACATAAAACACTTTAAGAAGTGGAGAATACCAAGAGCGGGGGTTTAACATTTGATTTACAGCTAACGTTTAGTGGTCACATATGAAATAATCTTAAAAAGTCTTTGTACTCTAAAAACCATGTACTCTCATAGACATTACTTAGATCTGAATATTAAACGTGAGCTATGCGACTCTCTTGTGTTGTCAAATTTTAATTATTGTCATGTGGTTTATCGACCTTGTCTGGATGGTCAAGACTTCTGTGAAGTTCAAGAAATGCAAAACTCTTGTATTCGTTTTATTTATGGTATTAATAGGCGAGGTCATGTATCACATAAGCTTAATGATCTTAAGTGGCTTAATATGTTTAATAGACTTAAGATACATTCCAGTATGCTATTTTATAAAATTATTAAACACCGCAGTCCTCCCTACCTATACAACAAAATTACATTTCGGACAGACATTCACCACTTAAATTTAAGAATTAAAACTTTAACTATTCCTAAACACAAAAATCAATTTTTCAAAAAATCATTATGTTATAATATTTGTCATATCATTAATGTGCTATCATACGATATAACTGATACTTCGAATTCCATTTATAGATTTAAAACAAAAGGCAATTATATATAGATAATCAGTAACATGTATATTAGAGCTAGAAGTTTTATTTATTTTTAATTTTTCTTGTTTATAAATTGTAATTGAATGGCTAGTATATTCTCCCTTATTTAATTATTGTATTGTTTTAATCTGTACCAAATCATCAATTACTTAGATATAATGTATGTACATTAAATCTAGTAGTTAGTTTAGTTTAATTTATTAGTTGTTAGTTTATTTCGTTTTTATTTATAAAATAATTATTATTATTATTATTATTATTATTATTAATATTATTATTATAATGGAACTGTAGTTGTGTTATTTATAGGGATAAGGTCATGGGAACAGGCCACAAAACCTAAAAAGAAGAACATTTATTCAGAGTAGGGTTTTAACCTGTAAAAATTTAAAAAATCCTTGATGTAAACTTTCATCATTCTTTTAAAACGGGTTTCTGTTATAGCTAATTGTCCACTTAAGGGTATTTGTCTTCTACGATTCATTCATTATATTTCCGGTAATCGATAGCAACATGCCACTTTTCTTTTCCTGACGCATCCAATTTCTTAGGTAAAAGCAAAACTTCTGGCGAACCTTATTAATCTGTTGGAGAGCCTCTACTTGAAGTTTAATTCTAGTTAATGTGCGGCGGCGGTTTTTTGTGACTTATCCAGGCTTTTTTTTGTGAATCACATAATTCTGCTGCAGAAACTCTTCTTTTTCTTTTCCATGGAGCACTAGTAGGCTACTCATTGATATCAGTGTGCCTCAGGGCTCTGTCCGTCGGACCATTTTATTTGTGTTACATGTCCATGAGATCATTGGCAGGGACCAGAGGCTTCTGCCTCAAGGCAAGACAAGGCAGCTGCCGCTGGTCCCTGTGTCTGGAAAGTCTCTGTTTTTGCCAACGATACCAATATACTTTGGCAGGATACCGTCCCTGAAGGAAATAGAATTGCTATTGACAGGGAGCTGAATCTTGTTAAGTTATGGCATGATGCCAAGTCAGCTTTTAACATCTCTAAAACTAAAATCCTATCTTTTAAAGATAATCTAGAGACAATTACTTAGCATAATAATCAGTACATCTGCAGCAACCAAATTTTTGGGTGTGAAGATTAATAAAGTTTTAAAGTTTTTTAAATAAAAAAAAAACACATCTTTTGCTTGCAAAAAAAATTGTCATCCAAAGATTATGCCTTGACTTTGTTGTGATCAAGATCGTTTACAATGCTCTCATTGAATTCTATCTTAAGTAGGGCATTGTCTTCTGGGGAGTTTATTCCCAGTATCTGTATTACATTGTTTTTTTCACAGAAGAAGACAATTCGCTCTATGTGCCGTGTCCAGTTCATACTTCTTGCTTCAAGGATCTTATTCTGTGGAATTCCATCCTAATCTTGCTTTCCAGATTTATACTGGAAACAGCTTGTAATGTTCACAAAAATAAAAACATGAGCTTAACTCTCCATCTGAGTACAATCTTCGTAAAACATTTTCTCTGTCTTCCTAATTCAAGCAATGAGAAGAAAGGCCTCTTTTATACACGGCGGCAGGAAGCTTCACACTTGATTAAGAAATCCTGAAGGTGACCTTAAGCTTTGGATAAAATTAAAAACATTTTTGCAAAGTGAAGCTTTTTACACATTGGATGAATTTTACTCCAGACACTTTTAGTCATAATGTTTTTTTTTTTAAACTAGTATATTTCTGCCGGTATTTTTTCACATATACTCTAAAGAGAGTAATTGATTCTTATATTTAAGAGTAGTGGGATCTCGGAATAAAATAACAAATTATCACCCAATTTCTTTTCTGCTTATAGTTTCTAAAATTTTTGAATCAATTTTAAAGGATAAATTAATTATCTATTTTGAAAGAAACAATCTATTTTTAGACACTCAATTTCGTTTTAGAAATAACAAATCAACAACATTGGCAATAGATAGACTCATACCAAATATCATCAGGTCCTCTGCTATTCCTCATGTACATTAATGATCTTCCTAATGTTTAACATTTAAAACCTATCCTTTTTGCAGATGATACTATGTATAGATGATACCAATGTTATTAGATACTCTGCTCAGACATGATAGGTGAATAAAAATATTCATGAATAGTTTTTAGTGAATAGACTTTCCCTAAATGAATCAAAGACAAACAAGTTATACTTTAGCTTAAAAAGAAATTCACTTGATATACCAGGTGTGGTCTTAAAATGTTAGATGCTAAATTAATATGTATATCACCTAACAGACAGCCTAAGTAGAATAATTTTCGTGATAGATACTTAAGGGCTATTATATCTTTGTCCACTATTTTGTCTACGTGCTATGGTTCCTTTTCTGCAAATACATGCTATGCAGTAATGAACTTGGACCATTCTAGCCATGCACAGGAAATCTTTAAGCTTCAATGGAGATGTATATGAGTATAGGGATTGTTGAAGGCATTACTTCAGAGACCTTAATATACTTACATTTTCTTGCATCTATATCTATGAATGTTTAACTTACATTATTAATAACATCTCACAGTTTAGAACTTATTCAGATGTACAATATTACAACAAGCCTAGTAGAAACATTATCACAGGCTCTCTAAAACCAGACAAGGGTCTGACTGCTATTGTGTCCAATTTCTTTAATGTTATTCCGGGCGATATAAGAAATCTTGAAGCCAAGATATTTTTTAGGGAAATTAAATTATATCTTATAAATGGTGCCTTTTATTCCTTTGATGAATGCTTGAAAACCAGTTTTAATTTTCTTTGACTGATTTTCTTTGAATGATTCTGAATTTTGTTCCTGTTGCTTTGAATTAGTCTTTAAAGTGTTTGCATTTTTAAAGTGTTGATCGCGTGTTTCACGTGTTCAAGAAACTGTATTTTTAAGGACCAAGAAATGCAGGAGACATGTTTGGCTCCCCATGTGACTTTTGAAAAAGTTCCTTTGCAGGGCACACAGTGGAATCTTCTACTGAGATAAGATTTGGTGTTGTCTGTTTGAAATATGCCATATTTTTGCCTAAACTGCATTCCTGGAATTAAGAATGCTTTGAGGCTGAAGAAATGGGTCTGTGCCCTGGAAAACACTTTAAGCGAAGTCAAAATTGCCAGTACTGAGAAAATGAGCAACTTTAAAAATCAAATTTGTGATGTAAGTGATGAACTACACAGTTTAAAAATGAGCTTCCATATTATGTTTGATGACAATAAAAAGGATCTTAACGAAATTAAACAAACCACATCTAAGACTCCCATAAATACTGAAAATGGGGAAACAGGATACAGCTCAGCAGTTGTTCATGGCAGGGTCCTTCAAGAGGTCTCAGAGCAGCAAAAAAGATCTTGTAATCTGATGTTATTTAACTTCCCTCAGGACAATGAGGGAGGAGATCTACCTAAAGCAAAAACCTTTTTAACTGATCTAATCGGTTCATCCATAAATGTTATCAGCGCTTTGAGAATAGGGAAAAGAAACAAAAATGGCCACTAGTCCCTACGGCTTACCCTGGACTCAGGTGAAACTGTTCTGAGGGCATTAAGGAGCAAAAGACAAATAAACAGAAGTCTAAAAATATTTATAGATGGTGATGAACAAGACAACAGCATACTAAGGTAAACACATTAAAGAATGAGCTTAAAGAGAGATAGCAAAATGGAGAGTTCAATATTATCCCGAAGTATGTGAATGGGGTTCCTAAGCTTGTTAAAAAAAAAACTAAAAAAATTAATTCAGCAAACTCGACCAATGAGCTTATCTTTGTTGGTATATTACCAGAATGTCAGAAACCTTCATACAAAGCTTCAATTTCTTTTTGAAAATGCCTCATACCATCAATACAACATCCTAGTCTTCATTGAAACTAGGTTGATAAGTGACATAGATAATGCAGAACTACAAGTGGTTGACAATAATATATACAGCAAAGATAGAACCTCTAGCAACAGTACACTCACTAGAGGAGGCAGAGTCCTAATAATTTTAGAATCAATCATCTCTAAATCTTTACAAATATTGGGCTTTATACAGCAGAGGGTTGACAACATAAATTATTTAGATCTAGAAAACTCACTTCAAATAACTACTCTCCAAATCCATCCACTACTGTTACTTATTTCTCTTTTCGTAACTTTGTTAACAACTTTTAGGTTTTAACAGTGTCCTACTATAAGGGTTAAGTTTTTTAATGGTGTGTCAACATGTCTTAGGCTTCACTAAAAAAAAATTATGTATTTTATATATTTGGGGAATTCTTCAATGATGATTCTAGTATCCTCTTAATATGATTTAAGTAAAAATTGACAAACAATATATTAGTGAAGAAAATTTGTTAAAGATATAATTGCTGTCAATGTTATCTATTTTAAAGTATCTTTTATCATCATAAATGCTGCTGGCAGAGCTTTTTAGTGACACCTTGGACATTTTGTTCAAATAATGTTCTTTCTAGTATGTATGTTACACTGACACAGAGACACATTACATAACAATTATTCATCACATTGTAAAGTCCATTTTATATGAAAAAAAAAAGATTAACCACCTTCTCTTGCAATATGATAATCAGAAATTGCTTTATTAGGCTCAAAAAAAAAATAAAAAAATATAAGTAGCGTACATCATGTTCTAAAGGAGTAGGTATTATTTTTAATCACGGCTTATTAAGTGGGGTTTAGTTCTTGTGAGTTTTTAGGTACCTATATGATATAATCTAGATTAATAATATTTTATTATTTATAATCTTTTCAAGTTTTCACTTCAAAAAGCTTTCAGACATAATATATGTATATTTTTCACAATAAGGTTATATTATGATTCATTCTTTGATTGATCTCTAAACTTTCTTTGCATACCTATATCTAATACATACCTTCTTCCTTCTCAATATGCCAAAAACAAAAATTTAAAGTGTCAACAACAAACAGCCAGTCAAGTACATAAGGATCTTCTGGTTTTGGATGAACTTCAGTCTGACTAAAGTTGTCTGGTTTTAAGTTCCCAGACTTGATTTCCTCAATAAGAATATCTCCCAACTTATGAACGTTTTCTGGTTTTAGCTTTACGAAATCCGCGTTTTCTGCTATGTACTTTCCAGATTCTTTTGGTGATAGAGCCATATTTTTGCTTGTATTCTCAAATTATAATATTTGAGCAATGGGTAGTTTTGTAAGTTTTCTTAAAATCAAATAGATAAGCAGCAAAAAGTATTTCCAAATTACGAAATGTTTTTATTTTTTTTATTTACTTTTAATGTAGCTGTTTAAAAACATGAATTCTGCTCAGCTCAACTTTGACCAATTGACCCATTCCCTTATTCATTTAATTCATAATACAAACTAAGCACGTACAAATCAGAGATGTGTCAGAGATGTGTGTGAAGCTAGCGTCCGATCGATATCCAGCAACCAGAGTCGAGAACGCAGCATATGTCGGTTGCCAGCGACCAATTTATAGTCCGCGGTCCCTGTTATTTAATTAATATAATGCCCGTATCTCCTGAAATTCCCAAGGGATTTTAATAATATTTAGTCCAGATATTAACAATGAATACCTAAATCGACTTACGATGGTCTCAAACCTCTACAAAATTTCTAAAGGATTTGGATAAAACTTTCTATAAAAGATAATAAATATCTAAACTGATTTTAGATCGTTGCAAACCTCGATAGACGAAAGTTTTTTTGGTAAAAAATTATTGAATTGTTTATGGGGTAGTGGCGTCACCGATCCCCACACTATTCTGGAGGGCCTTGTGCGTCCCAGTTCGTGCGTAAATGCATTTCCCGTCGTGTAATAAAACAAAAAAAAAGTACACCAAAGAGCGCAAAGAATTGTATTGTTGGGCAGTTCAGAGGGGTAAAACTTAACTGCTTCTAACAACATACACAAATTCCTGGGTAAAATTTCTAAAAGAATCTTAACTGAGACTACACACTGTATTACGTTATAAAGGCTATGTAAGTTCTGCTTAAATAAAATTAATGAAACCTTCTCAGATATACTTTTTAGGCATCTTAGTAATAATCCAGCTAGTCGTAATAACGTAAGTTCTAATTGGACATTTCTGGAAAATATTGACTATTGTCTCCTGGAAGAGAGTGACAACCTGAAGGGAAGACCCGGACCTCTTTTGAAAGGCCTGATTGTAGTATCGAAGGCTTTTATAAACCTGATGGTTTTATTCCATACCTTTGCTTGGCTGGATTTGGATCTTGTATTTATACTCAGAAATTACTTTCTTGGTGTTTGTTATGAAAAAAATAAATAATATAAATTATTGCGGTATTTTGAAAGGTTTCAAAAAGGATTTGAAAGGTTTTTTCAACTCTATTTAATTAGTTTAAATGGAGAGTTTTGCAACCTCTCTTAAATCTTAAATCAACTAAAATGTTTAATATTAATATTAAAAAAGTGTTATCCAAAGCCTTTGGGAGTTTTGGAACATACAGCACTTAAATTTTTTTTGTACATCTAACAATTAAATAATCTTTTATGATAAAACTTTCTTTATAGAGATTTGCAACCATCTAAAATCGATTTAAAGATTTATTGTCAATTACGTAAAAAAGTTTCCTTCGAATCGTTTGGGAGTTTTGGAAGTTATAGCCATTTATATTTTTTAATATCTAACAATTAGAGTAGAGGTTTGCAACCATCTGAAATTTATTTAGATATTTATTATTAATTACATAAAAAAGTTTCATTCGAATACTTTGGGAGTTTTGGAAATTACAGCCTTTAATTTTTTGTTTGTACATCAATTCAATAATTATATCATAGAATTTCAGGAGATACGGACACTATATGGATTAAATAACAGGGAGCGCGGACTATAAATTGGTCGCTGGCAACCGACATTTGCTGCGTTCCCGACTTTGGTTGTATCGATCGGACGCTAGCTTCACACGCATCTCTGATTTGTACGTGCTTAGTTTGTACAGGGTGTCCATTTATAAACTGACACATTTTAACTGCTTATAAGTCGAGAACGAAAAATGACAAAAATGTGCGGTTTTCACAGAACCTCATCAATATTTTTAAAGTTTTTTTTGACAGTGCTGCCAAGTTTCAAAATTTACCTGAAATAGGAGGAAAAAAATTGATGATTTTCAAAGGCCGATTTCTCAAAAATTTTAAAAGTAACACCCTGTACTTTTTAATTTCACATGAAAAAATGTTAAATCCCCTTTCCGAAAATGTATAAATTGTCGTAAATTAATTTTTTTTACAGAGCCAATTTTAGTAAATGGCACCTTTTTGAAAATTTTCCTAGAAATATTCGGTGATGAACATTTTCTGGTAATTGACTATGTATCGCTTTAGCATGATCATAATTAAATAATTTGCGCTATTGCCATGTCTATAAAAAGTATTTATTCTATGTATTAAATGACAACTATTTACAACAATTTTAACAACAAACCATTGATGAAATTAATTTTAATTTATAACTAATAAATTAGCTGTTGAATATGATCCACATTTTGCTCGGATCACAAATGTAGACGGAGAAATAAGTTGCCGAAGGCGTTTTGTAGCATTCGCGGTGTAATTTGGTTGAAAACGTTTACTATGTTGTTGCGCAGTTCATCCAAATTTCTTGGGGTTGGATTGTAGCAACGGTTTTTTACATATCCCCATATACATCTGGAATCAAATCTGGAATGGTTAGATCGGGAGAATAAGGTGCCCACTCGATTAGACCTGGTCGCGCTATCCATTTGTTTCCAAAAGTAATATCTAAGGAATCCCTTGCGACTCTGGAGAAGTGTGGTGGTGCACCGTCTTGCTGGAAGTAGACTGTGTCTAAAATTCCATCTTGCTGAAGTTGAGGATAAAAAAATGTTTCCAACATATCTGTGTAATTATTTCCATTCACTGTTGCTTCTTGAAAAAAAAATGGTCCATAAATTTTAGATTTCGATACTGCACATTAAACGTTCAGCTTAGGAGAATCTCTTTCAAATTCGTTATACACTCGAGGATTTTCATCTCCCCAAATTCGGCAGTTATACTTAATTACTCGGCCCCTGATGTGAAATGTTGCCTCATCAGACAGTATTAAATTGGTATCCGGCTCGTTTCTAAAAAGATCTAGTAGCGTTTCGCACATTAAATATTTTTTTCAAAGGCGTGATTTTCTATTTTTTGGAAAGTTTGAATTTTGTAGGGTTTCAACTTAATTATTTTTAGAATTTTATGTACTTTACTTTTTGACATATTTGTCGTTTGAGCTATCTTCCTAATAGATATTTGGTTATTGTTTAAGGACAACACTTCTTTTACCAGCAAAATATCATCCAACAGATTATCTTGTGCATTTAGGTTTGTTCTAAAATTTCTTTTAACTATTCCCTCCTGGGAAAATTGGCGTATCCAATGAAGTATAGAATTGCGTGTAGGTGGAGCCCTTTCAAAAATCAGCCTAAATCTTCTTCTCGTCTGCGTAACTGATTTGCATTCAATAAATAATAACACGCAACGTGCCTTTTCCCGGTTGGTAAACATATTTAAACCTTTCAAAATCTTAAAAAAATGCAAAAATACATATAGAAATCAAATTATTGGGACTGCCCAGCAGTCCTACGGGCGGTTAAGCAGTGTTACTGGCGGTTAAGCCGGTGACGTCATTTGACGACTCTCGGTAAATACCAAAGCCATATTTTAGCGAGTAAGCGCCTTACTCGGTTGCCTTACGATATCTTAAGCGTTACGTCATCATATGGTTGCGCTCGAATGACGTCATGTTCAACAGCTGTCAGAGTCTAAATATTAGCTATACCTTTCATCGCTATTGCATTTGTTTTGAAGACTGACCTAAACCATGAAAACACCCATTTGTCTAAGTTTTCAAAACGTTATGAGTCTAAATCCGATATCATACATTTTTAGGATCAAATCTAGATCGTAACAAAATACAAATTAATTTAGGCCTAAAAACGTTTATGAAGAGCAGACATTTGTCCAAGAGGAAATACAATAAACAAAAAATTGACTGGCGTAAACATAACCTCACTCATATTTTTCCATCTCATATTTTTCTTCCACAGAAATAATCATAAACTAATCATAAATCAATTTAAAAAAATATCCGTGCAACCTCACCTTTACGTTCTTCACTATAATTTTTGCAAATCTATTCGCTCTTTTAATAATAATTTTTATTTGGATTGGATGTCTTAACTGTCTCATATACATTAATATTAAATAAATTAAAACTAATATTAAGAAATATAATGCTTTTCAACTCTTAAATATATCAAAAAATTTATATCAATATTTATTGTTTGTATAGCTCCCTTTGACTTTGACATATCGAGTTTATTAGCGGTCTCGGGGGAGCGCTAATAAACGCTTAAAGCGCCTTATGAATGAGATGTCTTAAATACGCTTATAGCCGCTAAAATATGGCTCAAATATTGCTTGTATGAAGCTTTTATGAAGGTATTTACTTTTGGTTTTAACCACCTCTCGCTTGGACAGGCTAATAGCTTTCAATTTCAACGCCATCCGTGAGTAAAAAATGAACTAAGATTTTTCTGACGTCGCCGGATGGCGAATGCGCTCTCTATATTTTGGTGATTTTTAATAGAATTTATTATTTATTGGGGCATTACATTTATTTTGATTTTAAATTATGACTTGTGTGGGGGCCAGATAAAACTACCCGTCTTAGCTGCTTTTTTTGTCTTCCACTTAAAATACTCGGATACGGGGCAAATGATAAACTAAAAATTCCTTGAACTCAGAACGTCATTTATTTATACTTGAATTACAAATCATAGAGAAAACAAAAAACACTTCGTTTCCGTTATCGGGAGTATTTAACAAACATTAAACTTAATTATAATTTACATGAGTAACCGCATGATTACAGGTGGTAAAACACGGTGGCCACGCGACGTTATTTAATCGTTACCAAATCGATGACAATAGACGACTGACTTATTGTCCGGGGGGCGAACAAATAACAGCGCGAAATTATAAATAGATTGATAGATGAGCTATTCATTTTTAAACCAAAATTTTGAGCTGGAAATATCCTATATTTTAACAAAGGGTGATTTTTCGTGACTAATAAGACCTTTGATAACAGATGTTTTGCTAAATTAATCGAAATATTTTCAATGAGATTTATCAGATGAAATTAAGAGAAAAGAAAAAGCAAGCACAAAGAAAATCCAAATTTACAATAGTTTCTTGTTACATACTGTGTATAAATAAAATACATAATAACTGTCAAACTATACTATAAGAATTTAAAATTAGATATTGGGAAATATAAACGAAACAATTTTTGTTTTTTATATTTATTGTAAAATCTAAAAATTATACCAAAATACTATACTTAACTATATATATTATATTTGACATAAATATATTGATCAACTTGACAATAATAATGTATTTAATTTAGCTGATTAATTTTTTAGCTCCTAACTTGGCCATTTGTTAGCCAGCTAAAGTCTTTTGGGCTTTTGGCACTTCATTTTGAGCTGTTTTACTACTTTTGTTTAAGACTTTTTATTTACTAAAATTACTGTTAATGTCAAGTGAAAGGGACTGTAGTTTAAGCTATAACAAAATCATAGTTAATTATCGAGGCAAAATCCCAGACTTAAATTCTTATGGCTTGAGTACCTTTGTAATGTACTTAGAAATCGCTGCTTAAAAATAAAATAGGAACAGCGTTTTCCAAAATGCCCTTCTATATTTTAGTAAGAAACCTTTTATTCTTCATTCATATTTCAATCGCAGCATAGGTGCGCTTATTTTATATGCGATTATTAATATTGTGAAGCCAAATTTTAAACAAATGTATATTATTGTGGCGCCACTGCCTAGCAGCGCCACCCTACCAAGTCGCCGCCAACGCAAGCAGGTGCTTGTTCCGCGACCCGAGTTTTAGCCGTCTTGCCGTCTCTTCTCCTTGCCGATGTCACGTAGACGTCAATGGTGAAGTTTTGTCAAAAAAAGTGCAAGTCAGTCGGTCACGTTTTGCTTTACCTCTAGAAATTCTCTCTGTTTTGTTAATTTAGTTTTAGTCAGAGACGTTGTAAAAAGGTGAATAAAAACCCTAATTTCATGTTCAGGGTTGTTGTTAATTCCACCTCCACAGTATAGCACAAAAGCGGCCACCCGCGCGAGACTCATAGTGGATCTCGGGCGGAGTGCACTTAACACGAGGCAAAAAGTCGCATGTTCCTCACGCCTTCACTCAGAACCCCTCTAAACTCTAAAGTGGTGACCCCGTCTTTCTTAAAAGAGAGTGTTAACGTTTTTCGTGCTAGAACTTAAAAGCTCATTGCGCGTGTGAATATCGGGATCCTAATTCCTAATTGGTGAGTGCAAAGAACCAAAATTTTATTCGTTTGACCTTGCACCGCGAACCAACGACATCATGCAAGAAAACAATAGCTCCGCAAGTGGAGGCTTTGACCAGCAACAGCTTGACCAATATGCCAATCTGAAAGCCCAACAAGAACAGCTGCGACAGCTGCAACAACAAATTCAGCAGCTTATGCAACAACAGGCTCCAGGCCAGCAAGATTCTGAAGGAGGCAGTGTCACTGCCACATCTTATAAACTAAAAGAGTTTGAGATCCAATACCCAGAAGCTTGGTTTGCAAAAGCAGAACTAGAGTTCCAGAAGCATCGCACTACCAGTGACTCGTCAAAATTCCATGAAATTGTATGTGCTTTACCCTCTAACATAGTCGAACAACTCTCGGACATAATATACACCCCACCTGCCCAAGACAAGTATGCAACACTAAAAGCTCGCATTCTCAAGAGGTACGCTGACCCCGAAGTTAAAAAACTTGAAATTCTACTCAGTGGCGTAGAACTTGGTGACAGAAAATCATCGGAGCTGTTCAGATACATGCAAAATTTAGCAAAAGGTAATGTTTCTGATTTATATTTACTAACACACTGGCTCAGCTTACTGCCAGCCAACATTCGTCCCATTCTCAAAGCTCTTAAAACTGACAACATTGATAAGACGCTGGAAGCAGCAGACTCAATCATCGACACACCAAAAGCACCATACACATTTGCCGTCGGTACACCTACCTATGCAAGTGCCAGCTTAACCCCGCCAGTCGCCGCAGTTCAACGCACTTCAGAATTTGGTGAACTAAAATCTTTATTAATCGACTTGCTTTCAGTATCTAAAGAAATCCTGGTGCGTGTTAGTGACAAAAATACACAGCGCCAGTCCAGGTCTCAGGACCGAGATAACAGGGACAACAGAGATAACAGAAGGAGTGGCCGCTTCAACTCAAGGGCAAGGCCTCACACAAATGGTATGTGCTATTACCACTCTAGGTTTGGAGCATCAGCAACTCGGTGCAACATGCCATGCACATTCCACTCCAAGCAGCATCAACAGCAGCACGGTTCGGGAAACTCATAGGGCTGCTGCCTGGCCAGTCACCAAGCAGCAGCGCACCCATTGCAGAAACATCACCATGCAAGCCGTGGAGAGAGAACCGTCTTCATGTGTATGACAAATCTTCTGGTACACGTTTTTTGGTTGACAGTGGCTCCATCGTGTCCATATTGCCACACAAAACCCACCACAGCAGACACCAGCAAGGTGAGCCATCACTTGCAGCCGCAAATGGTTCACCCATTCGCACTCATGCAGGTTGACCTTGGTCTTCGACGCTCATTTCCCTGGTCCTTCATTCTTGCCGAGGTGAAAATGCCAATTTTAGGTGCTGACTTTCTCTCTTTCTACGGCCTACTCCCTGATCTTAAACGGAAGCGACTCATTGACGAAACTACGCTTTGCTCAACTCCTGGAGAAGTCAAGCAAGTTCTCATTCATTCAATCTCAGCTCTCTCACCAATTCAGTCACCAATAGAAGATAAGCAGAAAGAAGTCAAATCACTGGTTGGAGACTACTTCAAGCGATTCCTCGCCAATGATGGTCTTATCACCGGACCAACTGCATTGGTTACACATTACATAGTGACAACCGGTCCCCCAGTTTTCTCCAGACCCCGACAACTTCTCGGTGAAAAACTGAAAGCCGCCAAAGCCGAATTCAGCGCCCTGCAACAACTAGGCGCCTGCAGGCCATCCAGCAGTCCCTATGCAAGTCCTCTGCATATGGCTTCATCTAAGTCAGGAAAGTTAAGACCAACAGGAGATTACCGCAACTTAAATGCACAAACTGTGCCAGATCGATACCCCATACCAAGGATCAATGACCAACTCCTCCAACTATATGGTAAAAAAATATTCACCGCTATTGACTTAAAACGTGCGTATTTTCAGATCCCTGTAGCAGAAGAAGACATCCCAAAAACTGCTGTGACTACGCCATTTGGACTCTTTGAGTTCGTAGGGATGCCTCTAGGTCTCAAAAATGCAACCCAAACTTTTATGAGGTACATGCACAGTATCCTGGGGCACTTGGACTTTGCCACTATCTATCTCGATGACCTTCTGATCTCATGAACCAACATGCAGGAGCACATGGAGCACCTACGTGTTGTGTTAGACATCCTCCTAATCAACAAACTGCGCATCAACTGGGACAAGTGCGTCTTCGCGCAGGAAGAAATCAACTTCTTGGGCTTCACAGTCAACGCTCGAGGGTTCAAGCCACCAGCAGAAAAAGTTGAAGCCATCCTGGCTTACCCCAGACCAGAGACCCTATGGGACCTAAAACGCTACCTTGGTGCTGTCAACTACTTCAGAGCTCACATGCCTCACGCAGCACATTCGCAGGCTCTCCTCAACGATCAGCTTCGAGGCTCCAGGAAACGAGACAAGAGGCGCATCGGGTGGACTCCACAGCTCATAGAGGCTTTCGAATCCACGAGAAAAGCTCTGGCTGACGCAACATCATCATCGTTCCTAAATCCAGACGCAAAAATCGTTCTTACAGCAGACGCATCATCAACGGCCATTGGAGGGTCGTTAGAGCAAATAATCGGTGAAGCACGCCATCCTCTTGGATTTTTCTCCAGAAAGCTGTCTCCAACTGAGCAAAAGTACAGCCCATATGATCGAGAATTGCTTGCGATCTTCTGTACTCTCAAGCATTTCGCGCATATGGTGGAAGGAAGAGATTTCCTCATTCGCACAGACCACAAGCCACTAGCCAAAGCTTTCCAGCAGCGTCCAGAAAAGGCTTCACCACGCCAAATGCAGCAACTTGACTACATAGGCCAGTTCAGCACAAATATTGTGCATATCCCAGGCGAAGAAAATGTCATCGCCGATGCACTTTCCCGCATCTGTGAGATCACCATGCCCACTAGGCTCGACGCAAAAACCATCAGCGAGGCTCAGGCCGAGCCCGAAGCAGATCTGCCACAAACGGGAGATTTATCGCTCAAGCTCCAACCATTGCAGATCGAAGGAGTTCGTATCCTTTGCGACGTTTCTACAGGCACAGTTCGTCTCTAGCTACCATCATCGCTTCGCCGGGCTGCCTTCGAAGTCTTACATGGTCCGTCTCGTCCAAGCGGCCGAGAAACATGCAGGCAGCTCAAAGAGAACTACGTCTGGCCTGGCATCAGAAAAGACGCACTGCAGTGGGCACGTCAATGCATTCCGTGCCAACGAGCGAAGATCCACAGGCACACTCGAATCCTGCCAAACCACATTGAAGTGCCAGAGGCGCGTTTCAACCACATACATCTGGATTTCATTATAATGCCTCTGGTGAATGAGTACAGGTATTGTCTGACAATAATTGACAGGTTTACCAGGTGGCCGCAGGCAATCCCACTCAAAGACATGAGAGCGGAAACCGTTGCAGCAGCATTATTCTCAGGCTGGATCGCTCTCTTTGGCCCACCGCTAACAATCACCACCGACCAAGGAATGCAATTCGAGTCAGCACTTTTCACCTCCATGGCAAAGCTGATGGGTGCTGAACGGATCCGAACAACGCCGTATCATCCACAAGGAAATGGCATGGTCGAGCGCTGGCACCGCACACTAAAAGCCGCACTAATGTGCCACCAGTACACACCTTAGACTGATATGCTTCCAATCGTGCTCTTGGGCCTCAGAACAGCATACAAGGAGGACATTAAGGCATCACCTTCAGAGCTCTTGCTGGGAACCTGCATAAGAATTCCAGGGTCATTTTTCGTCCCTGACAACCAACCCATTGCCACAACGTCGTTCCTGGATAACCTGCGAAGTCACTTTCAAGCTGTGCAGCCAAGACCAACTTCTCACCACATCAAGCCCAAAGTTTTCAGGCATGAAGACCTAGGCACCTGTTCACACGTCTTCAAACTCGTGGCTGCAGTCAAGCCACCTCTCACACCACCCTACACTGGTCCACATCGAGTCCTCAGGAGGCTCGACGATCATCGTTACATCATTGACGTCGACGGAAGACCTGCCTCCGTCTCCACATCTTTACTGGTATCAGGCTATGTCGCTGACGACAACCCTGGACCTCAGTCACAGCACACAGTGAAACCTAAACGCACAGTTCATTTCGAACTGCCTGAGCCAGAAGCCCAGGACCCTCCACCAGCACCAGAGAATCCAGTTCCTGGGTTGCCTTCAGACCAGCCAACCTCCAGAGGGGGAGTGGCTGTGGCGCCACTGCCTAGCAGCGCCACCCTACCAAGTCGCCGCCAACGCAAGCAGGTGCTTGTTCCGCGACCCGAGTTTTAGCCGTCTTGCCGTCTCTTCTCCTTGCCGATGTCACGTAGACGTCAATGGTGAAGTTTTGTCAAAAAAAGTGCAAGTCAGTCGGTCACGTTTTGCTTTACCTCTAGACATTCTCTCTGTTTTGTTAATTTAGTTTTAGTCAGAGACGTTGTAAAAAGGTGAATAAAAACCCTAATTTCATGTTCAGGGTTGTTGTTAATTCCACCTCCACAGTATAGCACAAAAGCGGCCACCCGCGCGAGACTCATAGTGGATCTCGGGCGGAGTGCACTTAACACGAGGCAACAAGTCGCATGTTCCTCACGCCTTCACTCAGAACCCCTCTAAACTCTAAATTATATTGGATCGTACTTGGATACGGGAAATTTAAATCTCCAACACCTCACAATTTTCTACAGAGTGCAGAGATGTAGAGGATTGAATATTGTAGAGAATTGAATATTCTGTATTGTCCAAAATAATGGCAACACCGCTTCGTCTTCGAAACGCAAATTATTAAATGGTTTTATGAAGATAATTTGGCAGTTCAAGATTTTCATAAATGTTACACTAAAATGCAAGAAACTTCTATCTAAGGGGTCCAGGAGCAAGAACGACTAGAAGAAGTGCTTTATGTTGCCCTAGAAAAGAATTCAACGCGATCAAGTAGTAGTGTTAGAGAGGAGCTGGGTATGAACCATACAACTGTTACCAATATTTGGAAGAAACATGGGCATAAATATTTCATAATTAAAAATAAGAAAATAAAAATGTGTTTTTTTTTTAGTTTCTATTTTCAGGTGAATCTTCTTTTCGATTACATAGGAGACACAATCCTTCCGTTGTTCAATATTTGTCTTGGAAAAATTAGCACAGGCTCTATGATGCCATTTTTTACTGATGACACTTACACTACACTACTCGTATGTACAAAAATAGTCAACTGATATATTTAAACGTCCACACTTAACATGATTACTTAAGAATACTAGAAATATTTACTTACACTATATTTATTTAATATTCCATTATTTACATTCTCCCAGCAGTGAGTGTTGCTCTTTTTATACTAGATCATGGTTCCAGAAGATTCGCTTACCTTCAGCGTGTCTCAAGGGATGTAATGCGGTGTGTCTGCTTGCGTCACCGCGATGATTTTAGAATGACGAAGAGCAGTTGATAATCGCGGTTGTTGGATTTAGCCCTCACTTTGTCTCGAATTGCTTCCAAAGATGGTGGATGACAATATATGCAGAAGATTTCCCTCTTTCAAGTGGATATCTCGTAGAGATAACAAAGCTTATATTAACCTTTTTTCCTATATTAACTACTACGTTGAGTATAAGTATAACAGCAAACCACAATTCGAGTGCCTGTAAACCTAAGAACCACCTTCAATATACTGGAAATCATGCTCCGCATGCGAGTTAGGGAATTACTATGGTTCTATCCCTCTACTCCACATTCTATCCTTCACATACTATTCCTCTTTCCACAATAAGGAGCCATTCGTTTGAAGTGCACGACTCGAGCTTTATCCCTCGGCGGCCTTTATATTCTGTAAAGAACATCATGGCTTTCAGAACTTTGTATTTAAATTTGAAGTTGACATCATTCGCGTCCTTCATCCGATCCGATATTCTTTTATTAAGGCGTAGACGATAGTGAATCTTAAAATAAAACATTTAAAAGACAATTTAGTTTTGTTTTTTTTTTATTTAAAATTTTATCCCATATCTATCGTGCCAATTTATAATTCTTGGTAAGTATCTATAGCTAATTATCTTAAATAAGCAATGTCTTGAGAACCAAATTTAAATTAAATAATATTTTAGTTGATGTGTTAATTCTTGATTAAAGTGATGAGGGATGTCTGAGATGCAATATTTTTATTTTTTATTAACATTTAAAATTAAAAATTTTAATTAAATGTGGGTATTTCCAAACTGATAAGCATATTGTTTTTTAAAATAAAATAAAATTCTATTTAACTATATCTCATCACTCGTCAGCTAACGCATCGACTTTTGTAATTCTGCAAAATACTTGAATTTTAAATATCAGGCAATAGATCAGGCTTAAATTTCCCTCCACTTGCTATCCAAGATGGTTGCCCTCGTCTTTGTCAACAACGTCAATAAAGCTGTCATTAGAATTGCTGTCTGTTTATTAGGCAACACGCATTTCTCTATATTTATGTTCTGTGACCCAAACTGGCCTATTCTTCGGTCTTAGACGGTTTTTATTATTGCCTTCTCACTCTGCGTTATAACGCTGCCCATAAACAATGAATCCTCGCTCTCGCTTACACTTTAAGCCGGGCGTACCGCACCATTTTTCTTAGAATTACTTGCCTGTTCGCCTTATTAATTTTCCTTTTTGGCTCTCAATATGAGGCTTATCTAACTTTATTCATGGAACCACATATCCAGCTCGATGGACCAATATTGGGAGGTAATCAAAACTTCGTAGTGGACTGTAAACACTTATTTATTCAACTAAAATGGCCCGATAACACATGAGCGAGATCTCAACGTCCGCCATACTCTTTGCCGAAGACAAGACTAACTTTGCGACGTTGTCACGCTTAACAAAAAAAAACTTGAAAGCTCTATAGAAAAAATAACATAAAAGTTATAATGTGGAATAATTAAAAAAAAACGAACTCAGCAGAGCGTTTTGACTTAGTTTTGACGTACCGGTATTTGTCGATAGCATGAAAGTTTGTTTGGAAAAGCACCCTACACTTTTAGGTTGATCTTGGTAAATTAAACAAGTGAAACACGATGCATTATAAAATAATAACAGCCGTAATTTGTAAATTATAATGCTGTGTTAACATTCAGAAAGTGCAGTTTTCTTGAATTTGTATCAACCGATTTAATTTTTGGAAAAAGAGGGAAGTGGCTGTGTTGCTCGAAGGACAATACAAATCAATCAAACCAGATGTATTCAGAGCAATTTTTATTTTAAAAGCTTAGCAGAACGCTTTCGGCGTATGAGCCATCATCAGTGCTAACTGAAATGAGTTGGGTGTTAAATGCGTAAAAGACACTATAGTCAAAGGTGAACGAATGGAATGTCTCACTTGTCAGTTAAGCCCAGAAGTTTACCATAGTGGGAACACATTCGATATTATTAAAATTACACGTAACATTTAGACACACTTAAGACTATACAGAACACTAAACAGGATGAACAGTATTTAAAAAGGGGAGAACGTTGGTCTCCTTTGTATTTTGTTTACATTTATTGTGGTTTCTTAGATGGCGGGAAAAATGTGTGTCAAATTAGGTTAGCCTACAGTTAACTTTACTTTAAAATTAATATTTATATTATGCGAACCTATCAGAGTGGTAGTAGCGACAGATCGGTCTAGATGTCATTATCGTAAATGATGTGCGGTAGTGCGAGTTGGTTATAAATTGGTGGCACAAATTAGACTACAACAGTGAATTTTTGTTCGGTTAAGGAAGTTGTTATCCTTTAAGGATGTAAAGCGAACTTTTAAATTAGAAAGTTGCCAATGCTTATAAACAATTTTAATTGTGGAGTCTGCTATGTAATGGAACGTAAGGTCTGTTAAGGTTCACTTGTATATTTAAACAAGAGGGATTTTTTATAAGCTCGTTGGTGATATAAATGTCTTCAAGAAAATCTAGTCGGTTATAGTTCTTAGAGGTTACCTGTTGGAGAATTTTAGAATTAGACTTTGGACTGAAATTATGGTTATTAGATTTTATAAGTTCACCAAATGCAGATGAGGGTCTACTTAAGTGCTCGGCTATGCGTGTTTTTAAGGGTCTACAAGTTCGTCCCACATATGAGCAATCACAAGAATCACACTGCAATCTGTAAATACCACTCTTTGATAATGAGTCAAGTTTATCCTTGTTATTGATCAAAATCGAACCCAAGTTCTTTTTAGTTTTATAAGAAATTTGTAATTCTGATTGGTGTTTAATGAAGCTATTGTTGATTTTTTTATTTAGATGAGAATTAATGAATGGTAGAGATATGATTTTACTATCTTTTTTAACATCAGGAAAGATCTGTTTTTTAATTTTTGTTAATTTTATTTTTCTGATTAAAATATTAATTAGTTTGGGGTCATAGTTATTATTATAATAATATAATATAAGCAATTTGTTTAAGAACATTTATTTCGTTTTGAAAATTAGAAGGAGATAGAGGAATGCTTAAAAGACGGTGAATGTAATAATTAAAGGCAGCCATTTTGTGTTGGTGAGGGTGATTGGAAACATTTGAAATTATGTGGTCTGTTTGAGTGGGTTTCCGGTGTATTAAAAATTCTAAACTATTTGATTGTTTATGTATTGTTAAGTCTAAAAAATTCAAATTATTATTTGTTTATTTGTGAATGAAATCTTAGGATGTATTTGGTTTAGCTTGTTTAAGAGTAACTGAGCTCCTGCTGTGTCACAATTCAAGAAACAGAGACAATCGTCAACATATCTGTACCAAAAACAAAGGAGTAAAGTAAACAAAACACAAAGGAGACCAACGTTCTCCCCTTTTTAAATGCTGTTCGTCCTGTTTAGTGTTCTGTATAGTCTTAAGTGTGTCTGAATGATACGTGTAATTTTAATAATATCGAATGTGTTCCCACTATGGTAAACTTCTGGGCTTAACTGACAAGTGAGTACATTCCATTCGTTCACCTTTGACTATAGTGTCTTTTACGCATTTAACACCCAACTCATTTAAGTTAGCACTGATGATGGCTCATACGCCGAAAGCGCTCTGCTAAGCTTTTAAACTAAAAATTGCTCTGAATACATCTGGTTTGATTGATTTGTATTGATTTAATTTTTATTCACATGGCTGAATAGAATTTTCAGATTTTTTTTTGATTAGAACATTCAATTTTGCATATCAAAGTGACGTTAGCTAGAAGTCAAGAAGTGATTGACAAAGCTTTATTAAATGCAAAATTGAAATTCCCTCTGTATAACTAAAATACCGAAATTTTTTTTAAAGAAATTTGTTATAGGTAGTTTGTTTTGAAACAAAAGCTTTGTAATAATAATAATACATAAATATACTGGGTGTTCCGTTGATGATGTTACAAACTCCTAGGGTAGATAAAAATCGTTAAAAAAAGGAAAGTTCATATGAACATGGGTCCGGAAATGCTTGCTCAGGGAGCTAGAGATCTTTAAAGATAGAATTCAAAGATAAGATTTGTAAAATTTAACCCTATTTCTTTAAGACTTCAATTTCCTCCCATTTGGGTCTCAGATTATGATGCTTCTATGCCTTTTGCATAAAAAAGGTGCATAAATTCATTCTGGTGCCGTATCTTAACTTACTTTTAGTATTTTTTTTTTAAAAAGGTCATATTTAGCGATTTTTGATGAGGGCACCTTTTTATGTAAAAGGCACAGGAGCATCATAATCTGATACCCATTAAATGGGCAGAAATAGAAGTCTTAAAGAAATGCACCTAAATTTACCAAATATGCCCCTGGTTGCCACGCCCCTGGTTAAAATTGTTTTTGTTTAGTAGGTTCAAAAGAATAAACTTACTAACAATAATTTATGTCCAAAAATTGGTTGCGGTAGTTAAAGTAGTTCCGAAGCTATAACACGAAAACTAGTTTTTAAAGGTTATCTTTAAAGAGCTCTAGCTCTCTGAGGAAGTATTTTCGGACTCATGTTCAAATGAACTTTTCTTTTTTTTACGTTTTCTATCTAATCCTGTATAATAATAGCTTCAAATATTTATTTATTTATTTAATTAAATTTACGGGATATTTTATTAAATCCCCATTTTACAAAATAAATGTACAAAATAGATTATTACATAATAGATAATTTAACCTAACCTAGTGATTTGATACAATGTAAATAAATATATATATATATATATATATATATATATATATATATATATATATATATATATATATATATATATATATATCTAAGAACTGAGTTGACACCATTACAGCCATAGTCTGCTCAGGCTATTCTTAAAAACGGACAGTGAACTACTACATAAATCAATGTTATGAGCGTTTAAGACACTCAGAGATCTATCGATAAGAGAATGACGGCCATATTCAGATCTGTGCATAGGAACATGATAAAGGTCAAAATTGCGTAGAGTTCTTTTGGCCAATGTATCCAGGTTAAGTCTTACTCTCATGTCCTCACGATGGTACTCGTCAAAGTTAATGCCCATTCTAAATGCAGCACACCGTAAAAATCCATCTTGTACTCTCTAAATCATATCTATTGAATTCTGATATAGAGGAGACCACTCTACTGAAAAGAATTCAAGATTAGATCTAACCAGTGAGACATAAAGGAGTCTATAGGCTTGCAGAGAGAGATGTGAACTATACCTGTTTACAGCACCCAACACTCTTAGTCCCTTTAAACTTATTTTAGAGATGTGATGAACAAATCTCAGATGCTCATCGAACCACACGCCCAAATCCTTGACTACATTGACATACTGCAAGGACTTAGCAAGGATACTATATGTAGAATTGAATCTCTTCGAACCTCTATGAAATGATATGTAGCAACACTTGGAAATATTGAGCCTCAATCCGTTCATCACTGACCACTCACACAAAGCATCAATGTCTTCCTGAAGTTTGGCTATATCATTCATTTGCTTAATCTGCATGTAGAGCTTCAGGTCATCAGCAAACATACTTACAGAGCTATGATTGATCACATTAACAATATCATTCACAAATAGATTGAAGAGCAGAGGGGCACAGTGAAATCCCTGAGGAACCCCTGAGACTACATTAGTAGGAGTAGAGGTACAGCCATGCACCTTCACACTCTGAGTTCTTCCTATCAGAAAACTCTTTAGCCACTTTAAGAGGAAGTCATGAAAACCAGCACTTTCCAACTTGGCCAGCAAGAGACCAAAGTTCACCCTGTCAAAGGCCTTGGAGAAGTCGGTATAGACCGCATCAGTCTGATTTCCCCCCTCCAAAGCCCCTAACAGATCACACTCGTATTGAACCAAACTGCTGGTTGTGGATTTCCCAGAAGAGAATCCTGACTGTTTTTCACTAATGATTCCTTTGCATTGCCATGTTAGCTGACCGCAAACCAAACTATCAAACAATTTGGCCAATGAGTTTTGAATACATACTCCACGATAATTGGCAATATCCTCTCTATTGCCAGCCTTAAATATCGGCATGATGAAACTGTGCTTCCAAGCTTCTGGGAAGGTAGAGTCCTATAAAGACTTATTTTTTTTATTTTTAATTATTTTTAATTATATAAATACAGTTCTTTAAAAAGACATTAGGTATATTACCTGGCCCACAGATAAACTTGTTAGGTAATTTCTGGATCTTAGAAAATACCTCCGAGAGAGTGAAGCGTCCAACAATAATATTCTGGGAATCAAATTCAAGAGAATCAGGAATGGGATAAGTAAAGTTGTCGTAAACTGTAGCAAAAAACTTTGCAAAGAAATTAGTAATTGCTTCCCTAGACTCTGCCATTTCCCGGCCCAAAAACATCGAATTTGGAAATGCATTGCTCTTTCTTTTGTCATTGACAAACCTCCAAAAGTAACGACTATCATCCACCACTGACCTCTCCAATATATATATAAATATGTATAACTAATTTCCCCTCTTCAAAAACCCACGATCCGCCACCATAATACATTGCTTCTACCTTGCTAATTTTTTAATTCATTTTATCTTTTATCATACCTATACATATTATTTACAAGTACACATTTTATTAAAAGATTAATAATATCTTACATCGATAAAAATGATAATATTAATCAACAATACATTTTTTATTTCGTTTTAATGGTTTTTTTTGCGAAAATGGACACAAGGGAACTAAAGACACTGAGATGTTTTTATTAAATATGAATGTGCAAAATTATGCACTATAAATTATTGAAAAATAAATGAACGACTTCTTATGAATTCGTTCCTCGTATAATGCACGACAGAGAAAATTTTTGTACAGATGGATACTGTGAGTTTCGATTCCACCGTGACGCTATGCGCAAAAGGTTCTTATTTAGAACGATATTTGGCATACCGTTTCTCTGTGTATGGTGGTTTTCTCTCTCACCTCATCTACGATGACATGTCATTCATACGTCACTGTCAATCTTGGTTCTTATGTTTTGTTTATTTCTTGCTAAACAGACAAAATAAATATAACAGAGAAAGTAAAATTCAATTTCTGTATATAAATGAAAACTACAAGTAATTGAACGAGGTTCCATATGGCTTTATTTATTCTCTTCAAAGAGACGAAATTTTGCTGGTAAATTAGTATCATCAAACATTCATGAGATTTTTTTTTGTTTATACTTCCTAATGCCTTAAAGCAACTATGGAGGGAGTCTTGTGGAAATGGACTAATTATTGGAATGGTAAGCCTTATAAAATCATAAATGCACCGTAATACATTTTATAAGTACTTGAAATGAATTTGCCTATTACTATTTTAAAAGACACAAAGTATCAATTTAGTACTACTTCCTTATATCTTTATTTTTAGAATTTTTTTGTATCTTATTCCCTATGTCAACAAGACACATTATTAAACTAAATTGATTGAACAAAAATTAAAGGATAATGTGAATTACCTAAGAAAAAAGTTATTTTTTTTTTAACTTAACCCTTTACTGCATGAATTTTTTGTTTTTTTCGAAAAAAAAATTCCCAGGGATGGAAGAATACACTTTATTTATGTGAAAAATACCAAAAAAATTTTTGTTTAATATTTGCTTTATTTATTTATAAAAAAATGGAAAGTGACATATATGGAACATTATGCAACAACATTATCATTTATTCAGTGTGGAACCTCAAAAAACAATTTCGGTCTTTATTAAAACACAAGAAAACTTTACATTTTGTCAGGGGCGTCTCTAAGCACTTGTGACTGGGGGGGGGGTTAAAAAACCCAAAAAAATTTAAAAAAAAATTTTTTTAATGAGGATACTTTATTTCTATTGGGAAAATTTTAATACTCAAATAAAAATTATACATATGTGATGTATAATAAATAATTAGTTAATGATAATCGAGGTATTATAACTAAAAGTTAATTAAAAAGTAGGTACCCTACATGTAAATAAAACTAAAATTATCTATTTCTGATTTAATTTATTTTAATTTTTTTGTTTTTTAATTTTCTCCATTACACAGCAAGATCTTTAATATTAATTAGGTCACAAATGTCTTTCTCACTAGACAAACTCATTAAGTAGTCAAGACGCTTGTTACCCATAGTTGAATGACCAACACCAAAGCAGGTTTATATTTTTCAGCTATTTCCATTAATTTTTGCATAGTATCTACCTTGTTTTTAATGCATAGGTCAAGCAACACTTCCAACTCAGATAACAAGGCAAATTCATCGGGCCTGTGTTGTGGAGGAAATAGATTAAGAACTAGCAATACATTACACATTTTAATATTATTTGTTGAAAGTGGAAAAGAAACCAATTTAGAAAACCCTTCAATATTTTTCAGAACGGTTGCCAAATTATTTTGAAGAAAGTTGATTAAGGTATCCAAGACTAAATTAAATTCTTTTCTAAAAAAAATTTTTAAAGTAAAAACACATTCGGTGTCCCTATTATCATCAATTTATTTTTGGCTTCAATCGTCGTCGATGGTGACGATTGAAATCTTCTAACGGCGATACACCTAATTTTTCAGAAAACACTTTTGAACTTTCAATAAGGTTGTCGATTTCCATATCATCATTTCGTATTTTTCCAAGCACAGCTGTAGTTGAGGAAGCTGTTTCCACTACATCCAAAATATTTAAGTCATCTTTTTCTAAAGTTACCGTTACAATTTTCATTTTGTAAAATATTATTTTTAAGAAATGCATATAAAGTGAGAATAAAATCAAAAGAGAGTAATCGCTTATATAAGCCTATTTCAGTTGCCCTACTTTTAGCATCTAAAGTTATGTCAATACTTATAATTTGCAGCACGTTAATAATCGATTCAAATGAGATAATTACAGCTTTGATGCTTTCCGCTCTAGCTGTCCAACAGGTTTTTGACAAATTTTTTAGTAAAAGTGAGTTTTCCATTTGATCTAGCCCTTCTTTAAGACGCTGGAATCGCTTGGTACTAGAAGAGAAAAAAAGATACAATTCTTGTAAAACATTAAAAATTTCAGCGATAATGGAACTAGCTTCAACACAGTGTTCAAGGGCGGTATTGGTATGATGGGCTTGACAAGGAATATACGGTATATTGTAGCCAATTAAATCAGATAGTTTCTGCTGAGTGCCTTTACATTTACCTGACATTGAAGACGCAAAATCATAGGATTGAAAAGATAATTTTGATACATCTATACTACAATTTGTCAAGCACCAGAAAATATCCTTTGCCGTACCTTCACCACTTTTATCTTTTGCTTCTAGAATCGACAGCAAACGCTCTTGAGGGCTACCATTATTATCAACGTACCTTATGACTACTGCTAATATATCTTTATTAGATGAGTCTGGAGTGTGATCTGCCATAACAGTAAAAAATGGGGCATTATTAACTTCCTGTACAATTTGTTTTTGAATTTCCTTTCCTAACAGCCCTATAAATTCATTTTGCGATGTTGCACTTAAGTAGCTTGTATGATATGGCCGCAATTTTGACTCGTCTAACCACTTTTTAAGTACTGGATTATGGCGAGATATAAGTTTAATGATTTGTACAAAGTTTCCACTTTCATTATCATGTCCGCGGAAAGCTATCCCTTGCTTTGCCATAGTCCTGCAAGTATCCAGCATAATTTCGATGACCTTTGAATTCTGGTTGAGTATGCGTTGTTCCTCGTTAATGAGATTCCTTTTTTTACGATCAAGCAAAATATTAACATGCTGATATGTTTTTAAAAAAGTAAAATAATCCAATAAAGCCGACTAGTGAGCTATCGAATTAAAGTGCTTCTGAAGTTTGCCGGCTTTATTTGCTCCAGCGCTTTTCATTTTTCTCCAGTTTCGAACGCCACCTTTTACCCATGAAGATTCTGACTTATCCCGTCCAGGACCATTGGAGAAAAGGGAACAAATAAAGCAATAAGCCGAATCGTTTGCAATACTATACTTAAGATATTCAAAATCACTATACCAATGTGGATTAAATCTGTTGTGGCCATCACTAGGGAAAAAATGTAAACGCGGTTGGTGTGGTCCTAGTTGAATAAGGTAATTTCTTTCTTCCGCAGATTTTACTGATTGCCGTAGTCCAGGATCATACTCTAAACGTACATTTTCTTTTATTTTATCGTCAATTTTTAGGCTAGAATTGGATTCTTTAAAATTTTGGAAATATGTTTGGCAGTGATTTCTTAAGTTTTTGGTGCCCTCCAGTATTTGATCAGCCGCTTCACTCATTTCTATGACGGAAAAGTATTCTTCAACAATTTCCTTATTTTTGGTTTTATCTAAAATTTTTGCTGCTTCGTTAAGATTTTCTACCAAGAAGGCTAGCTTCCCCACGCATTCTAGCCACAATGATGAAAGTTTGACAGTTGAAATATCATCTTCTTCAAGTGTGACTTTGGTTTCTGGCATATCGGCTTGAACCTCTACAAAAAATTATATATGTAAATTTATAGGATGTTGTATCGCCATGCGGGACATAGGAAAACCCATGTAATATTATTAATATTTAAGGGGGTCAAATATTGGCTCCCCTTATTATTTTAGGTAAAAAATGTATTAAGGTTTATTAAAGAACACTAAAATCTGCAACTAATCAAATACCCATTACTATATAGTTTTAATTAACCCGTTTAAGAATTATTGCCAATAATCTTTTCAAAAATTTGACTTTTTTTTAAATTAGAAAATCAATAGTATTTATCTAGGGTTTTTTCATTAAAAATCAGTGGTTTTAAGATTTCGCTCTAGATCGAAATTTTTTTTTGGTAAACAGGTAAAAAATTGACATACCGTATCGTTGTATTAAGATGCTCATGTTTATTTCTTAGGAAATAATTTTGTGTAAAAAAAATATTTACCTGAGTGTTGCATTTCATAAGAAGTACTTGCCTCTTGTAGATCATTATTACAAACGTCAGCGTCTGCATCAATAACCATATTTTAAAAAAAAACTCTAATTAATATACAGTCGTGTGACCCATTTGTTTACGAAATACCCTTATAAAAAGTTATTTTTTGTCCAATTTGGATCGGATTTTTTTTTTAAATTTTAAAAGTAGAAAAAATGCACCTTCTCATTAAAATTAAATTTAGTTCATTAAATGCCAAGGATGCCATGATAGTCTTTTATGAACAATATTTTGATGAAATCATATTACTTAGGGATTTTTCTAAAAAGAATTTGTACATTGGCTTTTAAAAGACAAGTCAAATTCAGTGAGAAGGTGCATTTTTTCTAGCTTCAAAATAAAAAAAATCGGATCCAAATCAGACAAAAAATAACTTTTTATAAGGGTGGCTCGCGTTTCGTAAACAAACTGATCACACTGTAGGTATGGAAGGGCGAAACATAAATAAATTTGCCTAAATTGGAGTTAAAGTTCTCTATGGACTTGGCATTTGATTTGCTGCATTCGTCAATAGTTGTCGAATTAGGTTCTTTAACTGAACAACCTAAAAATTATTAAATAAGCCAACATTTTTAATTTTAAAATTCCTTTAGTCAAGGAGGTAATTAAATATAAAAACAATACATCAATACAATACTTTTTTACCTTCTTTGAGCGATTCCAAACTAACATCTTTCTCCGAGTCTTTCTCTCTTAAGCAAGTTTTTGTTTTTTTTGCTGCAATCACAAAAGGATTGTCCAGCGCTCCGACATTTTTAATTTGCACTGTATCCCCATTATGAATTTTTTGTTCATGGGTCTTTTTATAGTTCCTGTTAAAAGTTGCTCCACATCTCACACATTTCACCTGTACCCGACCGGGGCGTATTTTTTTGTCAATTGTTCAATTAATATTTAAAGCTAATTTCAATAAAAACCAACTGTAGGTATAACAAAAAGGCGAAATACAAATACAGAAATTAAACAAATACAAATAGCCAAAAACTGTCTTTAAAACACTATAAGAAAATAAGCCGTTTTCCTGCTTTGTTTCATTAATTTGTAATTCAAGGTTTGAAACAGGGGATTCCCCGAGTAATCATCATAACAATGTCAGTTGCTTTTACAGGTCGTTAATGAAACTGCTACCCTGTATTGCTGGTTGCCTAGCATATTTGTTTAAATGTATCTAATGGTAAGGTAACATGAAAATTCGTAATAGTACCTACTATGAAATTAATGATTAAGTAAGTATATATATATGCAATTATACATTATATTGTGTTTACTTAATCCCGTGGAAATTAAAAAATATTTGAATATGTTATTTAAAAAATATACGTTTTTTACCAGAGGTAAACCAACTCGGACAATTATTGGGGGGGGCGCCGCCCCCCCTCGCCCCCCCTCTAAAGGCGCCTCTACATTTCGTACAAGACATAAAAGATTTATATTCACACAATGGAAACTTGCATCTTGATCTTTGTTGTTCACTCTATTCTGGTAAATGGTCAATACCATCAAGACGCACCTTTTGTTGAGGAATTTCTTTGGTAGGTCCACACTTCTTTTTTATAGCATATAATGTCTCAACCTCTGCTGAAAGTCTTCCTACTCTTCTTTTATATTCTTTATTAGCATTGCATAAAGAATCAGCAATTGCCAGCTTGAAGTCCTTAAGGGGTAGGTAAAATTCTTTATTGCTGCGTCTCCACAATAACCAAGCATTTACGCAACACAAATCCAACATGTGAAAAAATATGTGTAAATACCATTTCTTTGATCGAATTTTAATCCTATAAAATCCCAACATGGCATCCAGAAGGTCGACGCCTCCCATATAATTATTGTAAACAAAAACACTTCTAGGGCATTCAATCATTTTATGAGTGTTTTCTTTTTTGAAAAATCTTTTTTTTCTCACCACGAGGTTCAGAACCAACATAGGTAGAAAGGGTGATCACAACTTTATTATCATACCATGATACTGTTGCAATATCCACATTATCTATGCGAGATATTTTTGCATTTATTGTGCCACGACCAGTTTTCTTCATATCTTTTTCAGATGGTAATGTACATGGTATACGATTGGCTCTCACTGTCCCTAAAAGCAATATCCCTTCTTTATGTAAGTAAATCATCAAAGGTATGCTAGTAAACCAATTGTCAAAAAATAGTATATAGTTGTTATTCCTTAAAAACACTCTCGGATAACCTTACAACATTACTACTCATTCCTAAATTGGGGCGCCCGTTAGGAACTTGGTTGCTTTGGGATCCTACAAAAAGGTCGAAATCGTAGCTGAACCCGGAAATTCCGCTAAGAACGAAGTTCTTATAACCCCACTTGTAAGGTTTTTTAGGATTATATTGCTTTAGTTGACTTCTAGCTTTGGTAGGAATTATTTGCTCGTCTATAGCAAGGTGTTCCTCATGTGGTACCAATAGTTATCTTTCTCTTATTTGGGTAAGAAAAGGTCTAATTTTGAATAACTTTTTGTGACCTGGTTGACCTCTTTGGATCATTTGACTATTGTCATTGAAATGAATAAAGCATTTTATCGTCTCAAATCTATTGCAGCACATAACCTCAGAAACAGCAGGATGGCCTAATGAACCACTACAATAATCTCTTGTAGAAAGCAACTGTATTAGAGAAGTCAAAATGCAGATTCCGATGAACTGTTCAATCTCATGACTTTTTGTATGGACAGGCTTGTGTGGTTGACACTGGATATTATACAAATTACTTTGCTCCGTAATGTAACTTATGAGCTCTTTTGGGAAAAGGAATTTGAAGTATTCTACTGGAGTTGCAAGCGTACGAATCGAATCCGGAAGATCCTGACAACCTCTAAATTGAATTTCATTATCGTTTTTTAATAGATTACCTTCATGCCATTCAATATTCTTCGATATTCGTTTTCGAATTTCTGATAGGGGCATATCGTCATCAGATAAATAGTCGGATTCTTAATCTGGATCATTTTGGTTGGTTTGTATTTTTGAATTTACACAACTTTCAGCTTCGTCGCCAGATAAATCTGGATCATCACTTTCATCGGAGTCTATGTTAGCTACATGTTGTAGAGTACCATAATTTCTTTGTGTCCATAACTGAAAATAAAAGCAACCAATGTAAACATAATTGCATATTGTTCCATATATGGCACAAGCACAAAATCGTAAACATAACCTCCTAAATTACCATCAAATGAAAAATAACTTACCGTATAAGACAGCTTACACTTTACGGGTGAATGCCAATAATTTTTTTTCGATAATATTATAATTTTAAGAAACAAAAAACTTGCAAACAAAATGTATCAATCAGCTGTTAGCGTGAAATAGCGCGCGGCAGTCTCTGATACAGATTACCTAAACTAGTTTAGGTAATCTGTGTCTCTGACGCGAAATAACTGTCGTATAATTGAAAAATACTATCGATGTGTACATTTTGCTGTGTAAGCGGGTACGTTCCAAATATGATACAGTATGCAGTAAAGGAATATAACTTAATTTTAGACAATATTTTTATATTTTTGTAGTTTGGGCACATGATGTGGTAAAGGGTTAACATACTTTGGCACATACCTATATTTACACATTATCCTTAATTTTTTTTTGATCAATTTCATTTCACATGTAAAAAATGTTTGCATAAAGTGAAACAATAAAATTTTTTATTTTTTCTATTAAGTACTGCAAAGTGTAGGCCATTTATTTCAGCAAATTGAAATTGTCTCTAAATAATTTAAGTGTGAGTGTGGGATTGTGAGCACAGAATTTATGGTAGAGGTCTAGGCGAACTTTTTTATGAATTAATTTTTTTTCCACTATATTCACTTATTTTTTAATGAAGCATTGATGGTATTAAGATATGTAATTAAAGGAATTAATAACTCTGTTAACATCATGGCCATACCATTAAAACTTTATAGAACCAATTATGGTTGGTGCTCAGTAATCAACAGATTCGTGTAAACTAATAATAACACTTTTTTTCCTTTCATTTTTTTATGTAAATTTTTGTATTTAGTTTTATTTTTATTTAGACCTGTTGCTATGTTTAATTTCATAGAATTTTACTTTTAGATTGCAGAATTGCTTGTCTATATAACTTGTGAATTTTTATTTGGCATTTCCTAATAATAAATAGATTTAGTCAGCAGAGGTTGCATAATACATAAAAACATGAAATAATTTCTCTTGTAGCAAGTGCATCTAATACTTTCATTTCCACCAAATTTAATGCCCATTAAATTTTGACATTGATCTTATTGTAAACAAATAAAAACAACATAAATTAATACCCAGAAGTGATATTGTGCCAAAGTGGTGTATGAACAAAAATCATTAAAATTTCATGGCATTTAAATGAAAACACAGACATATTTTTTTTTTAATTTTTGTATTCAAATGGCAAAAATCAATTCTAAAAGAATTTTCTTGAAATAGAATAATAAAAAAATATTCTTATATTGATGTCCGTATCTCTTTAACTCTTCTTATTAGGTGAACAAGTGGTGACCACAGGTCTGTAAGAACACCAGAAATCAGAGATGAAACATTCAATAGTTTAAAATAATATACATTATACAAAGCTGTGTCCAAATATATATACTCAGACAAAAGCAAGCATACTGGTTCCTCATTAAAAATTCATTTATGGGCCTAAAGAGAAGCTGCCCCATGGACAAACTCTGCAGATAAAAACATATGTCAATATGCAACTCTATTAATTATTTTCAAAATTTGTTGTTGATTGTATTTTAATAAGAAATTTATAATACATTTCTTCAGTCAGGCTGCTTTATGCCTATTTATATGTAGGAAGTGCTGTAACTTGTAAACAGGTTATATACACATATTTATAGGACAGCAGATTGTAATTTAGCCTCAAAAATATAGATGTGAGAGATGGCAGCTAGACAGCTAAAAAGGTGGCATATTGTTTGGAATCTGTAATTAAAGCATTGCTGACGTTACTCATAAATGACTCATTTTTTAGTGTGCAATTATAAATAATCATGAATATAGAACACTGCACCATACGAACTTAAAAGAACATTGAACAAGATGGAAACACCCTCATTGGATACTTCAATATTAGCCAATAATAATTGTAGCCACAATCAAATACCATGTGGGAGCACATGAGATTTATGTCTAATCGCGAGTCAAATTTCTCCAAAGCAACCAATTAGACCATATCAACACAGCCCTTTTGCATGACGTTTCCAATTTAACTGATATAGATTAGATCTTTGGAAAAATATTAACTTTATGTTATATCCAGTTGTAAGAAAAAATAGTCAATAACGACCTGCCCAGCTCAACTCCTATTTTGCAATTGAGCTCTCAGGAACTTCATTTCGTAATACAAATCAAGTTACATAGTTATTTTAAACACTACATTTTCAAGTTTCAACTATCCATTCTCAAGTAAAATCAAATATTTTAGGTGGAACTTACTTTAAACCTATTTTTAATGTATTAGGCAATACTTTTCTTTATTTAATTGAATTGATATTAATCTGGTACAATGATATTAATATAAAAATCTATTAAAATATTGCCAAATCAGGATGGCAGACCAGATGGTTTATTTTGGAAAATGGGGTGTTAAGTTACTACAAATCCCAAGAGGAGGTTAGCCAGGGATGTAAGGGATCTATCAAAGTACAAGCATGTGAGATTAATGGTAATAACAAATATGTAATGAAATGTGAGTGGTAAAAATGATTAAATTTAATCATAGTTAGTCCAATTGATCATACCAGGATGGACTTAGTTATACCAGGAGAACAACACATGTACCTAAGAGCTGCTACTTCACAGGAAAGGCAACAGTGGTTGGTGGCCCTTGGTACTGCCAAAGCTTGTGTTCACAATAGAAAAGGAAAAGAAACTGGTAATGATTTAAATTAAGTGTGAGCAACCAATATTTTAATATTTTGTTTTCAGTAAAAACTCCTGATTTATTAAAAACAAAAAAATCAGAACTAAAACTCTACTGTGATCTATTAATGCAGCAAGTCCATGTTATAAAGAATTCAGCACAAACGCCAGATGGTCCTCAAATAGAGGCAAGTAATTATATCTCCACTTAATGTCGACGCGTTCAAGGCAAAACGACGTAAGCACCATTTTGAAAATTTCGAGTTATTTACGAAATATATGTTTTAAGGCATTATTAAAAAAAAATACTAAAAATGAGACATACATAAATTAAATATACTAAAAGCTACCAAGTTTATATTTTTTGTCAAAATTTAGCAATAAAAAGTGGTAAAAAAGAGTATAAATGGTGAATAAGTCATTTGGCATAGGCTCTTGTCTACACATTATTTTAAAACATGGAGCTTATAACAACTTACGCCATTTCTATACAAAGTGGTTCTTTTTATTTTGGTGACGCTTAGGCCAATAAAATGAAATAAAAGTAAGTAACTTGTGTTACTGTTTTATTACAAAAATATATAAGTTTCTCTCAAAAATAAATAAAAACAAAGATATTTTTATTTTTTACCAAATAATGAAATGAAAATATTTTTTCTAAATTCTTAAACATAACATTTTATATTGCCCTACAGATTAAAGGACTAGACATTTATTAATTAATTCACAAAATGATAAAGACACAGCATTACCAATAATAAACAACATAAAAAATAAAATAAACAAGAAACAAAAAATATTCTCTAGCAAGTTGTGGAATAAAATATGAGCTATTTTCTACTTAAAGTTTATTATCTATTACAACTCAATGTCTGCAATGTCTGTTTCGTTAAGAACATCCGCAACAGCTGAACTATGCTTCAGTAAACGATATTCGCTATGATACCTTGGTGGAATTGTATTGTCATCGCACATAGTTTTAAGGTCATTATATTTCTTTTTAGTTATGGATAAAGGGGCAAAATAAGCATTTTGTAGTTGTTCAGTCTCGTTATTTTTTAACACATTGCTTTCTAAAACACATTCTTGGTCAATATCATCGTATTTATAGCGGTAAAAAAAATTTAGAACTGTCTTTAAAAAAATTTGCTGTTTTTACATCTGTTATTTTAAGGGTTGCCTTTGCTTTGTCGCCGTTAGTGATAAGTCGGAATTTGGTTTTGAGTTTTCTCATATGTTCTTTAAAATCGTAAAAGTCGCTATAAGAGAGAACATTTACCTCATAGGATTTGGGTTTTGTTCTTGCATTGCGCAAGATCGTTGGCCATTCTGATGGGGCCATGATGGCCTTACGTTTTATTGACTTTTCAATTACTGCGTGCATGGAATCAACAGGCATGTAAGTGTGTCCCGTTCCTAAATAGGTTATCGAAATTTCTTTAATATTTTCGGATTTTTGAAGAAAATAGTGTAGCATAAAAAGTAGAGCTGCATTTTTATTTTGTCCCCCACAGTTGTCACAAAAGAATTCGATGGATGTAATTGACTTATTTGCATTGTCAATATTTTGTAAGTAACTTAGTAAGTTACTGCAAATTTCATTACATCTATGTTTTCCGTCCTTTTCTTGCCACAAAAAACAAATCCCATTTTTGCTATACGTTTCATATATAGTAAAATTAAATACCGGATATTTTCTGTAGAAACCTGTTCACATATTATCAGCGTGTGGCGTCGCTAAAACTTTCTGTAAGTCAAAACTTGCAATAATTTTGTTTGGATTCGTTTCACCTTCTTTTTGTTTTGCTAAGAATATTTTTTTTGCTAATTCTTTTTCAGTTAGATGGAATTCATACTGCTCCTTTATTGAATTAGTTTTTTCTATTGCGTTTTGATAAAAATTGACACTTACCACGTCTTTTCGAGGAACATGAATTCCAATATTCTTTTTTTTTATTTTTGAAAGAATACATTTTTTTTGAGCACAGGAACTGGATGACTTTGTACTCTTTGTGCATACATTTTGTATAAATTATTATAAGACCCTACTTCAGCGGGAAGGTATTTTCTGGTTGAAGAACTACGACAGTAATGTGAGGGAACCGCAGGCAAAGATTCAACGAAAGCTTCAAATATTTTAATTTGCTCGCCAGATTTGTTTTTTGGAAAATGTTCTCTTCGATGATAGCCCGTTAGGAAAAATATCTCTCACTTTATTTTCTGTGACAGTTCTTTGCGACATTCTTTGCGATATGTCACGGGTTGCACATAAAAATTATTGACAAACTCGTGCTTTTTTGTTATTCTTTAGTAAGAAATATTCGTGAGTAACAAGGCGTTTAAAATTCATATTGGAAGTTCTGCGACGCTTTATTTGTATTGTATGGACACGCTCACTTAGAAAAATTTTTTGTTTCTCGTTATCTTTGAGATTATAACTATTGGTAAAAATCTGCTTTCTTTAGTTTTCAAAAACTTATTACACCTCTTCGCACTACACGGATTTTCCTTAATTTTTTTTTCACTTGGATAACATTTTTGCAATTAAAATATTTTTGTCCGCTATACCTTCTTCTTTGATTTTCTTTTCTTTTATTCTTTACCTGCATCATGTGGTTTTCATTAGCCTCTTCTTCACTACTGCTTGCCTCACTAATTTCTTCTCGGTATTCGGTATCATCTTGATAATCGTGATCTTCTTGGTAATCGGGATCTTCTTGTTCAACCTCGGAGTCGCTGCTGCTATATGGCACTAAATTAATAGCGTTTTCCCTAACTGTTTTTGATGTTTTCTCGGCTGATTAAGACCAGAACTCGAATCATTACTTTCCTTGCTGGTAGACGGGATACAGATGATGACGTCAAACGTGTCGCTATAGTTTTCGTTGTCAGTTTCTTGTATATGGTTTTGATTGTTCTTTTTTAACTCAAAAAAATTCTGGTTTTTTAAGCTTGGTATTTCATCAAACTGATTGTCTGATGTGACGATAACAATAATCTGCCTACCCGGTGAAGTATTTAACGAATTGTCGCCAACAAAAATGTCTTGAGGAAACGGTAATGAGTCTTGCAATACTGGAGCATTTTCTTTGTCGGCTTCTAACGGGTCCAATGGTGACAGCATAACGTCCTTAAAAATAACGTCATGGTTAATTGCTTTAAGTAGTAAAGTATTTTGTGATGCTTCTTGCAAAGGAATAGCTGGAGAAAGAATCATTTCGCTTATTTCCTTTTGTTCGTTTGAAAACTGTTGTCCAATAACCATCATAAACATTTGTTTAGCTCTAGACGACATTTTGTCACAAGCGCCAAATTTAAAAACGCTGAAAAAGAAGAAAAACATGACTCTAATTTGTTTTTTATGTTGAATAAAATATATGGTACCTCCTATTACAAAAAGATTAAAAAATAACTGACATAAAGATCTTATTTAAATAAAACATTAACAAAAAGTGCTTAAGCAAATTTCAATACTAATAGGCGTTTATGCCACACTGTTATTATAATTTTGTTTTGGCATAAGCGACACCATAAAAATGTGCGATTTAAATAAGAAATCTCACAAATTTGATAAAAATAATAGGAAAATCATAAAGTAAATATTTTCAAAAATAGCTAAAATCACTTACCTATTTTAATAAAGAACAGTTTCTATTAAAATTTCTCTATAAACGAAAGAGACTTTGCCCCTATGACGCCCAATGCATTACTGACGCTTATGACTGAAGTAAACACCTTGAATGAAACTCGTTCAAACAAAACTGGCGCTTGCGCAACGACACAATAAAAGGAAAATAAACCGTGGTATAGCCAAATTCAAAGAATCTATTTAAAGAAGGCGCTTATGCCAATTGTATGCGCCTATAAACTCAATTTTTATTTAAATCGCGCTTACGTCGTTTTGCCTTGAACACGTCGATGTGTTATATTAATTGAATTATTACTGCTTAGAATATGGATGAAGCAACAAGACTTCTAGGTGCTACTTGTGATACTTTCATAAAGACATTGGATGAATGCATGAAACTTTCTGCTAGTGCCATTCAATATGAAATTCCTGTTAAAAATGAGTCTATTTTGTTGCCAGTAATAACAAAAAAGGTAAAGATGGTAATGTTTTATTTATGTATTTATATTTTATTTTTTAGGGCTTACACCGGTCCAATTCTCACAAAAGCTAAAATGTTAATTGGATTATCATATGTACTCTAGAATGGCTTAACTATTTTTTTCATAATAATAATAATTATATTTAAATAAATGCTATATTTGATTATCTTCTTATACAGGGTGTCCTATTTGCCATGTGTGACTAGACTATTGCTATTTCTGAGGAGATATAAGGGCGGTTAAATTAGAAAAGAGTTGCCAATTTTGAGGCTTATTTTAAATATTTTTACAGCGCAGCAAAATGTTATTTAGTTCGTGAGTTACAGGGTGATTTATAAAAAACCCCAAATTTTATCTTATTTATTATTTCCAAAACTATTGATTTTAGAAACTTACTTTTAATTACAAAGTTTCATAATTTTTTGTCTCTACAAAACTTCACCTTTAATTTTTTTTATGACGTTTGGTATCTTGGTAACGGCTAGCAACGTCTTTTTTTTAAAAATGGACCTTCATTTTTTATAGCTTATTTTAAAAGCATTTTTTATTCCCTTTAAAATGATGTAAATGTATCTCATTTCATACGTTTCGCAACGTTTCGACGTATTAAGAAAAATCATCAGGAGTTTTTCCTTAATGCAGGCCTGATGTTTTTTTAAATTGTAAATTAATTACTTATATACAATAAAAGTTTATCTTTTTGGTTGTTATTTAAAAATATTTGTAAACGCTAAAATAATATAAAAGTGGTAAATATAATAATATAATATGCTATTAATAATAATTCCATTTTAGACAGAAAATGACTTGGTGTTTTAAATAACCTTTAAGAGTGTCATATTCATTTAGCTGTCAATTTATTTATTCAATAGTTATTTACTGAATAACATTATTGCTACTAAATGTTAAACATCAATATTAAAAGGAGGTATTTAAAACAATAAATATTACAACAATGATCTGACTAACTTTATAATAAATTTATTTTTAATAAACAATAAAATAATGAACAAAAATAAATGCAGAACTTATTTGAAATAAATAAAGGCTATAAAATAATATGTAATAAGTATACATAATTATGAAATAAATTGTTATTAATCTAAATGTTGGACGACCATTATTTCGTAAGCATTTTCGCGCATTGGTTACAATTTTTCTTTGTATGTTGTTGAATGAATTAAAATTTTATTGTACGCTTGTCTTAATTTTAAACTTAGCTAGGTCCTCTTAATTTTCAGGTGTAGTTTGACAAACCTGGTTCTTAATAGAACCCCATATGGAAAAATCCATGGCTGTTATATTAGGCGATCTTGCGGGCCAATTTATAGGACCGTTATTACCAATCCAATAACTATTAACATGAATAAAAACTGGCGCGAAAGTAAAAAAAAGAAGCTTGTTGACATCTGTCAAAAATATTATTTTTATTTGGTAATCATGACAACACAGACTTCAACTACTGTCACAGCCAACTAAATTGAAGGGATAATATCAATAAGTATCTTAGTTTCAAACTAAATTTTTTAACATATTTATATTTAGGAAAAATTCCTGATGATGGTTATTAACACGTTGAAACGTTGGGAAATATTGGAGTGAGATACGCCATTTTAAAGGGAATAACAACTGCTTTCAAACTAAGTTAAATAGTTATAAATATAAATGCAGGTCCGTATTAAAAAAAAAGTTGATAGCCGTATCTTGGCAGACACCAAACGTCATAAAAAAATTAAAGGTAAAGTTTTATAGAGCACAAAATTTTATAAAACTTTGTAATTAAAAGTAAGTTTCTAAAACAAATAGTTTTGGAAATAATAATTAAAATTATTTTTTTTAATAAATCAGTCTAATTTACGAACTAATAAACATTTTGCAAAGCTGTAAAAGGATTTAGAATAAGCATTGAAATTAGTAAGTTTTTTAATTTAACCGCCCTCGTATCTCCTATAGTTTCGGAAATATAAATAGTCACACATAGCAAATAGGACACCCTGTATATCATTTGAATTAAATGCTTTTGTTATTTCATTATTTATATTTTCTGTTATGTTTTATTTGTTTAGCGATTTAAATCTATTCTGACTTCTAAGTATTTTTGATTTGTGTAATTGTACGCATCTGTATGTATACTTGGCTTTAAGGATACTAATTATTTGTAATATTTGTTGTGTATTAAATGCACATGCTATGTTAATCATTCCTAAATACCAAAGCATGAATTAGGTAATCAAAATGTACTTAAATAATTTATCGAAAATATAGTGTTTTCTAATAAAGTAAATTCATCCTTTTTAATTTACAAAAACCTGTTATTGAAAAAAAGATGCAAAACATTTTAAGAATCTTCTATTTTTTAGCGTTTTTACTGTTCGTTTACAATAATAGTCAACTGATTTATTACACAGGTACGCATTAAACACAATGACTAGAAACACGTTCTGGAAGATTCGTTAACCTTCCACGTGTCCGTCGCACAGTGTTTGCCCCAATGTACAAAAGTCACAAAAATAATTTAAAACAAGAAAAGCCATTAATGGTAAGTATAATGATTGAAGATTACAAAAAAGTCAAATATTTTAAATTCCGATGCTCATACAAAAAACTGCATAGCTTTAAATTTAAAACAAGAAAAGCCATTAATGGTAAGTATAATGATTGAAGATTACAAAAAAGCCAAATATTTTAAATTCCGATGCTCATACAAAAAACTGCATAGCTTTAAACTGATAAGAGCGAGAATTTTTATTTTTAAATACATAAATGTTTGTGTGTGCAGCAGGTTCTTTATAAGTTTTCTGCAAGTGCATTTTATATTAGTAGTGTGCCCAAACGTGGATTGTAATTTAACAGGTATGTATTGCTTCCTTTCCCTATTACATTACTTATTATATTACAAAATTATAAAAAAATAGTTTGACAAAATTCAATTATGTTTTTTAAAAAATGTGCAAAAATGCCCCATACGATTTTTTGGAATATGATAGCCCCACTACTCTACCTTATTATGAAACATTAAAATCTTGCCCCAATTTGCCCCCCTCTTAGTAATAAATTTTTTCAGATGTGTGTAGAGTGGCTAATAAGCCAAACTAGAAACTTAATTTATTTAATTAATTTAAAACAAGAAAAGCCATTAATGGTAAGTATAATGATTGAAGATTACAAAAAAGCCAAATATTTTAAATTCCGATGCTCATACAAAAAACTGCATAGCTTTAAACTGATAAGAGCGAGAATTTTTATTTTTAAATACATAAATGTTTGTGTGTGCAGCAGGTTCTTTATAAGTTTTCTGCAAGTGCATTTTATATTAGTAGTGTGCCCAAACGTGGATTGTAATTTAACAGGTATGTATTGCTTCCTTTCCCTATTACATTACTTATTATATTACAAAATTATAAAAAAATAGTTTGACAAAATTCAATTATGTTTTTTAAAAAATGTGCAAAAATGCCCCATACGATTTTTTGGAATATGATAGCCCCACTACTCTACCTTATTATGAAACATTAAAATCTTGCCCCAATTTGCCCCCCTCTTAGTAATAAATTTTTTCAGATGTGTGTAGAGTGGCTAATAAGCCCTTCAAACGAAAAGGAACATAATATTTTTTTGAAAATTAAGTAATTTTTAATTCAAGAAAAGGTTTCCGAAGACATTCTAAAGAAAAATGAGGGCTATATACAGCAGAAAAGCCATATTTTTTGTTTAAAGCTTAAGGAATTTTGGGAAAGATATAATCGAACACGAAGTAGAGTAGAAAAAAATGAGGAAAAGTGGCTTAATGGATATATTACGGAAACTCTCAAAAACACATCTTCAACTTCAGAAGTAGCCAAAACTTCGAGTGACGACTCCAATTAAATAAGAAAATCTCATCCATTTTTCACAAAGAGACCGACGTATACAACAGACGAAAAACAATGAAAAACACAAAGTCACGGTCTCAAACATTTACTTAAAGCTACACGTGTTTCGCTCTATTCAGAGCATCATCAGGCCTAAAACAATAATAATTAGTCTTAAAAGAAAAAAAGAGGACATTAAAAAGACTAAAACCTTAAAAAGCCACTAACGTTGGCAAAACAGTAAATAAACATACATTTAAGGTTAGGATGACTATACAGTTATTTAGAACCAAAAAATAAAAAATTGTAAAATATCACACCTATTGGGAATCGAACCCGCGACAACAAGCTTACAAGCCAGAGACTATAACCTATGGGCTACCGGAACACTGAGGAAAAGTTCAAAACATTTGTTGTTAAGCCAAGGCATTCTAACACAATATTAAACTTATTTCAGTTGGAAGAGATTATGTAAATATAAAATTGATTAAATAAGATTATTAAAAATAAGGTTGGGTTCAAAATTAAATACGTCGTTAACACAGACAAGAACAGGACTCTTCTTGGCTTTAGTCATTTCCATCCTTTCCAGTAGGTCAAGCTTTTTCCCTTTAGGGCATTCATGAAGTATTTCAGCTCCGACCTCTGGAGAAAAGTGATGTGTGGAAGCTAACAGGTGGTTCGCAAACGCCGACTTTGTATCACGGACGTCTGTATTTTTAAATTTCTCAAACAACGCTACATGTTCTTTAACGCGTGTAGAAATTTTTCTTCCAGATTGGCCAATAAATACAGCGTCACAATCCCCACATTTCAAAGAGTAAACCTCTGATTTTGAAAAGACATTTGCCTTGTCTATCACGCTCACTAACTGTTTTTTTAAATTATTCGCGGTTTTGAAAGCGATTTTGATATTAGAGGTCTTAAAAAATTTAGCTAAATTTAATGAAATTGAGCCGAAAAAGGACAAAGATCTAAAGGACTTTGTCGTCTTTCCCATGAAGAAGGTTGTAAGTCAACCTATATTTATTTAAGAACTTAAAGTATAATTTGTTAATTAAGTAAAGTGGGAATCCATTATTAAAAGCAATATGTTTTATAATATTAAGCTCTTTAGCAAACGCTTCCTTTGACAGGGCGATATTAAAAAGTCTATAAAAGAAAGAATTGAAGGAGGCAAATTTGTATGGATAGGGAGAAATAGACGCATATTGAATGACATTATCAGTAGTTGTGGGTTTACGATATATTTCAAATATTAGTTTATTATTGAGTCTTTCTATAGGGAGGTCTAGGAATGGCAGTTTACCATTTTGTTCTTCCTCAATGGTAAAAGAAATCTTTGGGTGCACAGAATTCACAAAACGAAGAAAATTTGTCAAATCTTCTTTCTGGCCATTCCAGACATTGAAAATATCGTCAACGTACCTCTTATATTCAATGAGAAACTCCCCAAACCTACCCTTAACAATCCTTTCTTCTAGGTTGCTCATAAAAATTTCACATCACAAACATTTTTCAGTGGGGAAAGGCATGAACCCATAGCCAATCCAGAGACTTGTTTAAAAAATTTTTATTATTGAATTGAAAGAAATTTTGATTCACAACAAGGCTGAGCAAGTCCAAGAGGTTATCAACTATAACTCGACTAAGGGAAGATTTTAATAATAGAGTTCTTACCAGATCTATACATTCTGTAGGGGAAATGCTAGGAAAAAGATTTTTTACATCCAAAGAAATAAGTATAGATCCGTCAGGTATGTAAAGATTTTTCAGACTATTTGAGAAATCCACTGAATTTTTAGTTGAATAAACACTCCTAAACTTAGTCACCTCTCTCAAAACTGTGTTTAACCAAGGTGATAAATGGTAGCAGGAGGAATTGATAAAAGAAACTACTGGTCTTATTGGAACATTGTTTTTGTGAATTTTTGGAAGACCGTAGAGAATTGGAGTTCTGGGATTCATAGGATACAGCTTTTCTTTCTTAGTATTAAAGAACTCAAGAGTTAAACTGCACTTGTCCAGCATTTGCTTAACTTTAGTAAAATACGAGTTGGTGGGGTCTCTATTGACTGTAACAAAGTCCTCTGAATCCAAGAAATCCAACACTTTCTGAATGTAATCATTCCTCTTTAGAATAACCAAACAATTACCCTTGTCTGCTTTTGATAATATTAAATCGTTACTTTTGATTTTATTTTTTAAAGAAGTTAAATGTAAGACTCTAATATCAAAATCGCTTTCAAAACCGCGAATAATTTAAAAAAACAGTTAGTGAGCGTGATAGACAAGGCAAATGTCTTTTCGAAATCAGGGGTTTACTCTTTGAAATGTCGGGATTGTGACGCTGTATATATTGGCCAATCTGGAAGAAAAATTTCTACACGCGTTAAAGAACATGTAGCGTTGTTTGAGAAATTTAAAAATACAGACGTCCGTGATACAAAGTCAGCGTTTGCGAATCACCTGTTAGCTTCCACACATCACTTTTCTCCAGAGGTCGGAGCTGAAATACTTCATGAATGCCCTAAAGGGAAAAAGGTTGACCTTCTGGAGAGGATGGAAATTACTAAAGCCAAGAAGAGTCCTGTTCTTGTCTGTGTTAACGACGTATTTAATTTTGAACCCAACCTTATTTTTAATAATCTTATTTAATCAATTTTATATTTACATAATCTCTTCCAACTGAAATAAGTTTAATATTGTGTTAGAATGCCTTGGCTTAACAACAAATGTTTTGAACTTTTCCTCAGTGTTCCGGTAGCCCATAGGTTATAGTCTCTGGCTTGTAAGCTTGTTGTCGCGGGTTCGATTCCCAATAGGTGTGATATTTTACAATTTTTTATTTTTTGGTTCTAAATAACTGTATAGTCATCCTAACCTTAAATGTATGTTTATTTACTGTTTTGCCAACGTTAGTGGTTTTAGTCTTTTTAATGTCCTCTTTTTTTCTTTCAAGACTAATTATTATTGGTTTAGGCCTGATGATGCTCTGAATAGAGCGAAACACGTGTAGCTTTAAGTTAATGTTGTGAGACCGTGACTTTGTGTTTTTCATTGTTTTTCGTCTGTTGACGACTCCAAGTTGATGGGCAGACCTAGAAAATCGTTCGCAGAGTTATGTCCAAAAAACAAAAGAAGACGAGTAGAACCGCTACTTAAAAGCTATTCCATGGAAGAATTATCTTTTGCTACTAATAGGTCAATGCATTTATCAGACAATAAATATTCCACTCAAAATTTAGCCAATAAAAAATGTCTTACAACTTCACAGGCTTTGGCGCTTTTTTACGACATTAATCTTTCTGTCAGAAAATACAACATTTTGCGGTCAGTTGTAAATGCGCTTCATCCAGACTGTTTCCCGAGCTACTATTCAGTCTAATAATGAAAAAAGAATATTTACCAGACAAAATTAAAGTAACTGAAACCTCCGCTGAAGTCGACCTTCAACAACTTTTGGAAATAACCACGGATAGCATTTTCAAAACTTTAAATTTTAATAATATTCAAGACCACCACCTCAAACTTGTTTATAAGTGGGGTTTCGATGGTAGCTCGGGACACAGTCTCTATAAACAAAAATTTTCATCGGCAACAGACACGGATGAATATATGTTTTTGACAGCAATGGTTCCGCTAAAGTTACTCGACCTTGACAACCACGGCAATGTGATTTGGGAGAATCCAAAACCGTCATCTACATTTTACTGTCGGCCGATAAAATTTATGTTTGCCAAAGAAAACTCGGAAGTTGTTCGTAAGAAAGAAGAAAAAATATCCAAGTTAGTAAGAGAGCTTAAAGAATATAGAGTTCCCGTTCAAGAAAACACTATTCTTGTTTCCTTTGAAATGATTTTAACAATGTTTGACGGCAGTGTTGCAAATATTTTGTCCGATACAAACTCCACTGCAAAATATATCATTTGTGGAGCCAGTCCCAAAGAAATGAACACCGATGATGTTCTGGAAAAACCTCCCAAAGAACAAAATTATCGCTTTGGTAAATCAACTCTCCACTGTTGGATAATATTTTTTTAGTGTTTGCTGCACATTGCATACCGTTTGCAAATGAAAGTATGGCAATTTAAAGGTGACGAAAATAAAAAAAAATAGAAAACACCAAAAAAGTTATCCAAGCTAATTTTAAAAGCAAAATGGGTCTGATAGTAGATAAACCAAAACCTGGGTATGGCTCCACAAATGATGGAAATACTGCCAGGCGCTTCTTTCAGAATTCTGATTTAAGCGCCGAAATAACAGGCATTGATAAAGGCTTAATTGAAAAGTTTCATTTAATGTTAAGAATATTGGCATCTGGTCGTAAAATTGACGTAACAAAATTTAGGGTTTTGCTTAATGAGGCCCGCCTTTTGTACTTAAGCCTTTATAGCTGGTATTACATGCCTAGTTCTGTTCATAAAGTCTTAGTCCACGCGTGCGACATTATTGGCCAGCTTTCAGAGGACGCGTTAGAGGCTAGGCATAAGGAATTTCTAAAAATCCGGCTGTGTAACAGTCGTAAAACTTCAAGAGCAGATGCCAATACTGACATTATAAAAACTCTCTTACTAACTTCGGATCCTCATTTATATACATATAGACGATCTTAAATTAAAAACAAAAAAACTGCCCGTGACGATGAAATTAAAAAATATCTGATAAATGAATAATCCCACGATTCTCATTCATTTTTAGATATAACGGAAGCTTTAGATACTGATACCGAAACAGAAACTGATAATTCAGACTAAATTTTAAGTGGAAAATGATTTAGAATTACATTCTTTAAGTTTTTATATAGGTATATGTAATTTTTATTTTTGTTAATAAATAATTTGATCTTTTATATATTTTATTACCTAGATAAATTTTTTCAAAAAAATCGAAAATACAGTTTTTTTAACTACGTATTTATTATTAAATAATTTCAATTACCCGCCTATACTCCATACCTTTTTAAAATGCTATAAAAACACCTTATTAAAAATATAAGGGTATAAATGAAGCTGTATCTATATCTATAGATATAGGTATTTACATACTATAGGTTTTATAATAAACATAAATTCAACTTTATTTTGCTCAAACAAATACCTACACCTACATGATAGCCAAATATGGTTTATGTTCTAAACATTTTCTTAACACAACCACAATTATTCTAGTTTTTATGGCATCTCTGGAATAGCTGGGTGACACTACAACAATGTCAGGAAATGTCTCGATACCAATAAAATAAACAAACACGCCAAAAATTTACCAACACAAAATATTTCGAGACTTTTAATAATTAAATGTTTTTTTTTCGTTTTTCTCCTTTAGATAATCACAAAAGTAAATAGGGCAATTTAATCAAGAAAAAGGGCTCTTTTCAATGAGAGTTTAAAAAAAGTGGCTTTCCATTTGAAAAAAAAAGTTGGGGTTAATTTGCACCCCCCTGTAGGTGAAAAAATACAAAAACTATCTTGAAATGTGAAAAAAAAATAAACAAAAATCGACGGGTCTCAGGAATTTTGCGAGATAAATTTTGATTAGTTTTAACTGAATTTATTCCAGTTAAAGTCACCACACTGTATAACATAAATTATTATACTATCCCAAATCGTACCTACCCACCAAAAAAAAAAAAAGAATTAATTTTTTTCACTGTTCGGGAATATCTAAATAACACTTTCAATGAGGATGTTATTGGCCTGCGACACGTAATAAATTGGGCACCAAGGTCTCCTGATCTCTCTCCCAACAATTTTTTTCTGTGGGGCCATTAAAAAAATAAAATTTACGAGGATAAGAATTATTCGACTCTCGAAGAGTTAAAAAATGCGATTTTGATGGAATGTAACAAAATCTCAGTTTATCAATTAGCGAATGTTAGAAATGGGTTTTATGACCCTTTCGGGTCATTGCTTAGCAGCTTACGGAGGAGTATTTGAACATTTGTAATGATTATCTTGTTGGTTGCAGATTTTGGTGCTCTTTAAATTATTCTAATACATTTTTTCTCTAAAATAACTGGGAGAGCCAATATTTGACCCTATTTAAAATTACCTGGGATTTCCATGTCCCGCCTGGCGGCGCATGTTTCCCTGTGTGAACTTTTCGGCGGTTTTCCCAGCAATATTTTTTTAAAAATTTTTTCTATATTTTTAATGTTTGCCGGTATCAGGTCGTAAAATTTAGGTGCCAGAAATGTCATAAAAGGTTGTCTTGAGTCACATTTGGATTGTGGAATATTTCGGTTACTGTTTGTAATAGCCTGCATGTTCCATTTGATTTTAAGTATTTACTGTTATGTACAAAACTACACACTGCAAGGATATATAAGGTTTTTTATATGATCTATATCTAGAGAGTATACAGGGTGTCCAGGATAAGGATGAACTGCATGGGGATCTCGGAAACGGTAGGAGATACGAGGTAGGTTAAATTAGAGAAAAGTTGCGTAATTAAAAATTAAAAATAATTTGCGATCTTTAATTAAATACAGTTTCAACCATTTTAAAATTCCGAATAGTTCCGGAGATATAGGGGAGGTGGTATAGTTGTTTATGTAAAATCATGTATCGACTATCGCGAAGTTCTTAAGGAAACATGCGATTATCTTGAGCATGTCTGGATCTAATTAAAAGTAAATAATCAAAAAGTTTTAATTGGTAATATATATCGTCCTCCCAAGAGCGACATACATCTATTCTATTCCTGTCTTGAAAATATTATGACCGACTTTTATGTTAACTATAAGTCTATTTTACTTTTGGGTGACTTTAATATAAATTTTTTAGATTTGAATTTTAAGGTATCATTAAGCGAAATTGCTGAATTATATGGTTTGCAACAGCTTATAACTGACCCTACCAGAATATCCAACACCACTATGTCTTTAATTGATTTACTTTTCTCAAATTTATAGTCTACCTTTTACTTACTTTTTACTACTAGTTTTACTTGAAAAGCTTACCTATCGTACTGATGTGCATAATCTTAATATAAGACGTAAAAATCTTTTAACAATTCCTTGCCATAGCAAAGAACTCTTTAAGCGATCCTTTTCTTATGTCGTACCAAATTTGATTAATAAGTTCAAAGTAATTAATTTTACTGTCACTGAAAAAACTTTTAAATTAAAAACCAAGCTTCTTCTTTTAAATCAAACTTCATTTTTCTTGGATTCCCTTTCTTTATTAAAATACTACGCACATGCTAACTAACTGAATGCAACGTAAAATATTCTATTAACATTTATTATTCAAAAATTAACTGTTTAAAAAAAGAGAAGAAAAAGGGAAGAAAGGAAAAGAGAAGAAAAGACAATTTTTTTTCATTCCGTTTCATCCATTTTTTCTTACTACTGCTTTTTCCCCTCATAAGTATATGCCTACCTATTTGTTTTTTTTTAGTTTGTCTATAAGAATTGTTTTTTTTCTCTCACTTCTTCTATTATAAGCCTTAACAGAATCCAGGAAGTTGTTTCCTTCTTTTCTGGAAGTCTGAATGCATGGCTTATTAGTTGCCTTACTTGTGTTAACTAAATTCTTTATATAACCTATTGTTTTTAATATGCTCTCTTTGTTTAACATTCTAATATTCAATTCCATGTATATAATCATATTACCTTCTGTAATTATGCTTTTTTTTGTATTGGTGGCTAATAAACGTCTTATTATTATTATTATTATTATTATTATTATTATTATTATTATTAATATTATTATATCCGGAAAAAAAGAAATTTGGCTAAATAATTTTTATTTTTTACCAGCTCTATTTTAGCAGATACCAAAAAACCGAAAGCACTCTTTTATTGCCTATTTGAGGTATAAATAGTTTGAATTCGACGTTTCGTCTCTGAGTTATCATCAACTTTTACTCTTTATACGGATTAAAAACAAACTCCACCCTCTGTATGAAAGCCTATTTAATGACAATTACGACGATGTGTCACACATATTTAAAAAAAAAAATTTATTTAAGGTTAAAAAGTCAGTTTTTATAAAAATTTGTTGTTTGTGTCATAGTAGGCCATGACGGAGCATTCAAAAAATATTTAGCGCTTACTCATATTTAAAAAGAGCAAGGATTAACTAACTAAAGCATTTTGACATTTGCTCTCAGCTTTTACTTCAATAAAGGTTCGTCTTCAAAAGTTTTTTTTGAAATAGCGTTAGTTTTTAATTAATTAAATTACAACTTTAACAAATTAAATTACAAAAAACCATTTATAACATATGCTCAATATTAGTTCACTATTTTCCATGCATAGATAAGCTCGTCTTAAAGTTGAGTTTAGTACGTTTATAAGCATATTAGGGGCTATGCTATTAATAGCTTCGACCACTACTACTAAGTGGAAGGCTGTCTAGTCGCTCTTCTAAACCATTTTGAAGCAAATTTAGGTAACGATTAGATGTCAGCGAAAATTAAAAGGCTTGTATTTGTTCTTTTTCAAAACAAAATGGACGTTGATTTTGGCACCTCTGTATTTTTTTCTATTTTCGTTGTTGATGTAGGATCTTCAAAAACTGACTGAGTGTTGTTATTTCTTTTTCTTCATTTGAAATTGAAATTTGTCAAACAGTGGGCTGCCAGAGGCAGTTGTGCATGCATATAGATCCCGATGGACCCGTCATAGGGTTACCAGAGCCAAATGGCCTTAGAAAAACCGATAAGGCTCTCTGGTGTAAAGGACTTAAAGTCGCTCGGTGCACCGAAGGTGTTACCCAAATATTTAAAACTGGCGCGCGTGAGTGCTGGGCACTCCCCGACCACGTGGTCTACGGTTTTATGCTCCTCACAGCACCACCGGCATTCCAGGTTGTCCGCAATGCCGATGGTATGGAGGTGGCTTATTAAGTGCCAGTGTCAGGTTAAAACACCTGTTAGTAACCGAATTTCGCATCTTTTTAGGCGTAGTAGATATTTGGTGAGACAGGCAGAGGGCCTGCCTATGTGCGCTTTGGACTGTCTCATACCAGGAGACTCAGTCCATTTTCGATGGGTCTACTTTCCCTGTAGACCCTTCATTGACGCGACCGTTACGCATTTGGCGATACCGATTATGGGTTCCAGCCCCATCCGGATTCGCACATTCCAGATCCCAGTTTGCAGATCCCAGTCTGGCAAGGTAGTCCGCTTTCTCGCTACCAGAATGGCCTGCGTGGCCAGGTAACCAAACGAGATGAACCCTGCAGCCAACCTGCACCAGTTTCTCCAGGACTTTTATGCATGAGTACGAGCTTGGACCTTACCTTTACGGCAGTAGCTACGTTTACAACGCGCGGATCTATTACGTCCATGGATCAAATGATGATTTAGTACAGCCCGGTTTACAACGATTGATTTTGAGGGTTAAATTAGTCCAGGATTATCTCTAGGATAAAAAGGCAGTTTAAGTAAGTTTAGACGAAGAATTATAGGACATAACCTCTAAAACTTTAAACGTGTTAGTGTTTAAAGATGATAAAAATTATTTCTTTTTCAAGGCTTAAGCTTGTCCTCTGTGTTTTCTTCTTTATTTTTGTGTACAAAAATAAAAACCTCGTAAGCTAACATCCAATAAAATGTCAAAGTTGTCGTTTTAGTACTTCAAGCTAGGTCCTAGGTGTTTACACCGAAAAAAACTAAATTTAATCTACCCTGTTTGGCAAGCATCAAATTCGCGTATCAAATTTTAGTGTGCTGTCGTTTCCATCGAAAAAATCGTCCTCGTGACGTCATTTGATCCAAATATTAAATATTTGTACCCCCGTTGTAAACGTAGCTAGTGATAGCCTTAATGGCAGTTCTGCTATCAGAGCATATTGATACGACTGTATGCGGTGTCCGCAGCTTAGGATTTTTCTGTCCGCATTTCAATACAGCGAATACTGCGGCCTGGAAGACAGAGGCGTGCTCCCCCAGCATAAAGTGTTGATTTAAGGGGTTCTTATTTTAACAAAAAACTGTCTTATAATTTTACAACAATGATTTATTTAAGTGAAAGTTTAAACAATGAACATTGACCAGAAATAGCATATTTTGATAATATAATGTTAATAATTGAAGCTTATTTTGTGTTTTGTTATGTGTTATACTTCTTAACTTCTTTTTTGTTTATTTGAGAACCGATTTGCCAGTTATAGGTTCTTACAACTGCTCTTTAAATAAACACATTAAACTGGATGGCGCCCACAATTTAAAAGGTAAGCATCTCTAGAATAATTCATGCCAACCCACCACCAATTAATGTTCTCCAGACTGATAAACTGCCGTTAGCATATGTGCCACTTTATTCAAGACTTTCAACATCAGTAAATTTTTATAAAAAACAGAAATCTAAATAAAAAGGGGTTACATTGCTCTTGACAATGGCTATCGAAACGAGTCAAGCAAATAAAAGTTTTTAACATACAGTGGAGATTTGGAATTTTTTTTGCTTTTCTTACCGTTAATAATATGATACTCTACCCTGAAGAAACTCAACTCTATAGTAATATCTTAACCACTTTGGCGTTTCCATTATCCATTAGTATGGCACACATCATTAGCAACCTAAATACTACTTTTTGGTCCCTAGATCATTTTGCAAAACTTATTATATACTGGTCCTAGAATATTAAGTCATTACATCTAGCCATAGCGAAACTGCAGCTTTTCAAAATATTATTTTTCGCATATTTAGTTTCTTTACTACACCGGTGTAGGTGTAATTTGTTTGTAGGTGTGTTGTTGTTTGAATTGAAATTTGACAGGGGATCTTTGCTTAAACATGTTGAAAAATGCAGTAGAACCACTGATCCTTGAGATTCTTGAAGGCAATTCTCATGAATTTATTGGAAACAGTTTTTCAACAATATTGGGCAGTGCTTCACTTTAGCAGAAATGTTAGAGAATATTTTGACTAATATTTACCCTAATCGGTGGATTGGTCGTCGAGGGCCTATACATTTAAGTTAAAATAAAAATAAAATGTTACTGACGTTTACCTTATATCATATTTAAAAAACTAGTTTTTTAAAAGAGACGTAGCGACCCAGTTAAAAATATTTAATAACATTAAAAGCTTGTTGTAATTTTCGAAGATGACTTGAGATGAATGCACGCTTTGGCGCAGTTAGAAAAATCCTATTTTGCCCTTAAACCATTGTACGCTAGTAGAAGTATTATTAACTATAATGTATTAAAAAAAATTATGCGAGTCTTTAGTACTTCCTATCATTCAAAAACAGTTCTGTAGATTTATTTTTATAAGTCCGTGTCCATTGCAGGCTAAAAGTTAAAATCAAAATTGCGTTTTCTTACGTTACAGAAAATTGCCTTATAATCTAAAGGAAAAATATGTATTTTTTTCTTGTTTGTCTTTGCTTGTTTTCCAACTCAAAATAAATTTTATAGATCTCACGGTTTTCTTATTATCTGTCTGTTTTCATAATTGCTACAGCCTGGTATATTTTTTCAAAAAAGTAAAGATATATTTATCTATATCTCCTTAAAAGGTTTTTTTTTAATTTTAACCCGGTTGGGTATGACTTGTTGAATGAATAGAGAGAAAGTAAATATTATCAAGTTCATATCAGATGTTTTAATGTTGCAATAGTAATGGGAAATATCTTGTAAATTTCCATCATTTTTAGTATCCAAGAGTAAAGTACAGTCGAGGAGTTTTTGTAATCAATCCAGGCGACTGAAATGATCTCTTTGCTTTTGCAAGTTTGCCTACAATTATAGAATGTACTGTTATAAGCCACATAGTTAAAAAGCTTTTGGAATCTTCTGTGTTTCGGCCTTTGGGAAGCATGTATGTGTTCCTGGATGTAAGGAATTTAGGAATAGTTAAAGGGGTTTTTATTGAAATTGGAAATTAAGCAGCTAATATATCATATGGACTCGTCGAATGCTTCTAATACCAATAGGCATGGATTTTGGCAATAGCCGGAATCTTTCAGTTACCCAAAAATTAAAACAACTTCTTTGATATTGTTGGTGGTGATTTGAATAGGTTCCATTTCGGGTTCTTTATGTTGTTTTGCATTGCTCCATATCATATTCCAAAATGTTCCCATTTTATTTTCTTCCGATAGTATCTCCCTGTCTAACGACTTTATTCCCTCATTAAAAATATGTTGGCATTTGATGCAAATTTTTTGTTTTGCTGTTTTCTCTTGCTACTTTCATTGTATCGCTTAAGTCTGCAATCTTTTGCTTCTTACAGGTCTTTTGGGACGTTTGGAAGCAATACTCGATAGGTAAGTATTAATTGTAAGAATGTCTTAGAGGTAGTTCGTCTTTAAAAAGCAAAGTTATCCAGATATGTCCTAATAAGTTTATTTTAAAGAGTCTTTTTTACGGGTAATTACACATTAAACTATTCATAAAATTAAATAAAGTGATAATTTAAAAGTTATTTAAGAATTTATGATTTTCAGAGGCGTTCTTTGGGGCTTTATAACTCAGAAGAAACTACAAATATGTAAAAATTTTCCTTTTTTTTCTTGCAAGTTATCTGAAAGCGGGAAATTGCCTCCATAGGTACTTTGGGACACTCTATATAAAAGCTGTATATAAGTTGTCAATTTTGTGGCCATAACTACCGTTCACGTTTTTTATTGTGGTATAAAATCTACCTTCTTTTAAAATTAAATATACTTTTTTACGTACATACCATTTTTAGTTAAGTGGTTTTTAAAATAAAACTGAAATAAAAATCGTCGCCATATGCAAACTAAATTAATTGTCATGAAAAATATACTCCTTAAATAAATAAAAAAAAATAGACGATCAAATACCAGTAGTGGTTGGTCATGCTCGAATTGATTTTCTTCTATTCTATGTTTACAGTCGGTCACCAAGGTAATACCCTTATTTTAACCTGAAAATCGTCACTAGTCTTTATCATATTGTGGCCCTAATAAAAAATGTCTTTATTTAAAATTCGAAATTTTTGGACAACACACAGCGAACACGACGAATCTTTTGACCAAAACTCTCTAATCGTTCATAAACTTAATTCTGATTTCGATGTGATTATTACGGCAAGCCATAGCGGGATTTTAAGAATCTTTAACCCAAATTGTACGCTTATAGATAATGGTGGTTATCAAGGGTTTAGTCCCAATGATTTAGTGGTAGAAAAAAGTTGTGATAGTCCAATTTTGCAGGTTGCTACAGGAAAGTTAGTTTTGTAAGTATTTTACTTCTATATTTATAGACGTCGTTTATTATACTTCATATTTTATTATGATAGCTACTAGATTTTTTAAAATAGTTTACTGTTTAATAATGCATAAAAATAGATACTAATTACTACTTTTTATTTAAATACAGAGGAAATCCGTCAACTCAACTTGCTGTCCTTCATCCTAGGTCACTAACAGTTTATTCTTTAGTTTTCCATGCTGGAAAGACGGATCACGGTAAGAGTTTCCTTTATTATATGTTAATGAATATAATATTCTATTATCATTTATTTAAGGATTTTTGATTAATAATTCGGCTTATACTTGTATCATAAGTATTATTACCTTAAGTACCTTCTATTCTTACATAGAGGGTGTCTGAAAAAGGTCTTAAGTAAATGTTGGCGCTGGTGAAATGAGAATTTTAATATTACTTGTCTGGATTTCTTTAGGAACTGTTAATACTATTTTGCCGATATTTGGTACATTGGAATAGTTTAATGGGTCAAAAAACCCATGTCACAGTAATGCTTAATACCTGTCCATGAGTATAGAATGTGGGCTTTTTAAAAATAGTTTCATATTTCTAGGCAAATGGAACAAAAGGGGTTTGGGTACAAAATTTAGGTCAACCAGTTCGTTTGCTTTAAAAACAGGTAGTCTTGATAAGATCCACAGTTGTTTTATCTAAACATCAAGGACATAATGTCTACAAGATCTTCAAAAAATTTCATTTAGTACAAAGCTGCCTAGTTTGAGCACTAAATAGCGCTGAAGTGGCAATGTTTAAATGTTATTACATACACCCTGTATATTATATATATTCATGTACTAGATTTGGATAACGTACAAGAAAAAAAAATTTTAATAAATTTTTCTCTAACTGGTATAAGTAATTGTGGTATAAGAATGTATTAATTTATTAATAAAAGAGGTTATTAAAAAAATAATAATATAAATAAAACTTTATAAGGCAGGTATATCTTCTACTTTGTACTACCATTATGTGTATTGAGTGTTTTATTTATACATAAATTTTTATAATAATACAAATATTAGTTATCTTCAATTGCTATGTTTATGTATGAATTTTCTTCTATTTATTGTACGGAATGATGGCATTTTATTTTCTTTTGTCTTATTAGATCAATAATCAAATTCATTTATGGAGTATTTAGTCAGAATTAATTAGATTGGGGACTTAACATTATACATTCCAGATAAGGGTAAAGTTGTTATATTCTCAATGTAATATGTGTTACGTGGACAAAGCTAAAGAAAAATGTAAGTAATAGTTAATGAACATCTAAAATAATTACTATATATTATTTTCATAATCAATACTAAGTCTCCTTTCGCCAACCACATTCTATATTATTATATAATATTTGACCATAATTAACATTCCCCATTTCAATAAAATCGATTTCAAAATTTTACCTTAACCGTAAACTAATATTATCGTTTCGCGTTATCGATAAGTGACCAAATTTGTTCAATCTATTATAAAGCCCCAAATTTTTTCACTTGTCCATCTAGAATTGATTCTGTAAAATTCCTTGTAGAAGTAAGTATATGAAGCATCCAAAGCTACGCAAGTATTCTGAGTACTTTAATAGTATTGTTATTACTATTAATTCCTATATTAATAGAAATTATATTGTTATACGTATACTTCTTTTTTATCTCCCCTCCTACATCTCGTTTTGCAGCACCTTAGCTGTGTTAAAACATATACAGGGCGGGCCAATGAAAACTTTCCAACCCAGTTTTTTTAAGTATTTTATAAAATCTAAAAAAATGCTCTTATACATCACTTTTTGATTCGAGGGGGACCAATAAATTTACAACGCTCCAACTTAACCTACGCGGGGGTGGGTATCAGCCTGGGTATCAAAATCTTAAATAAGAATAGGGGACAAGTAGCACCTTATTTTAAAGGTCTTTCTATTTGATCTCCCGAGCTTAAAAGGTTTGCTATTTTTTTCGCAATGTGGCAGCTTGTCAACATTTTGCTATTATGACTATTGTATAAAACACAACTCTTAAAGATATTTTAATTCAACAATTTAAACAGCTTGCATACGTTAATTTTTGCTACTAAAGGAACAAATTAATTTAATGTTTTTAAGCCCCCAAGTGCATCATCTACGTGGTAGTTACTGTCAACCCTAAGATGTTAAATGGGGATGAGGGTCGAGTTACACCTTATTTTAAAGATAATTTTTATTGTGATTATAGATATATAAGTTTAAAACGACTGTTTTTAATTCCCGCAGGCAGCTCGTTGAAATTAAAATAAAGAAGAAACTAAAATGATATTCTGAAAAATATAATTAATGGATTATAATGTATTGAAATAACAATAAAAATTGAAATTCTTTAAATGTTTTAAACTAAATTTTATAAGTTTCGGTACGATATTACAATGTTATCATAAACATTGCTTACTAAATCGGTTATAAACGTTGTTCTTTATAAAGAAAGTCGCAGCCCAAAAAACTTAAAAGGTATTTCAGTAGTATTTAGTGCGATTTAGGCATGTCTAGCATCAGACAATTAGTGAATAAGTTTTTCGGAAACTGGGACAGTGCAAAATCAAAAGCACAATCTGATTTAAGTGCAATCCCAATCAAGTGCAAACACATTCCAAATTGCTATGTTAGGTCACATTAACATGGATAAACCTCAAGTACCAGGCAATTATCTGAAGTTTCTGGCATCTCGTGAACAAATATAAGAGGGATTTTAAAATCTCACACTTTTTTTCAAAATAAAATTACTCCACGAACTAAATGATGATGATTATGACCGACGACTTCAATACGTCGAAGTTATGAGTGAAAGATGTATTGGAAATCCACTTTTTCTGTACAATTTTTGTTTTTAGGATGAATGCAAATTTTTTTACATGGATTGGGCGACATCACAATTGTAGACATTAGAGCGATTCAAATCCCCATTTGTATAGAGAAGCCCACACTCAATATCCAGAAAAAATTAATGTCTGGGCTGGTATCTTGGGCAAAAAATTAATCGGGTCATTTTTTTTACGAGGCAAACTGACTGGAGAGATGGATTTAGCTCTGCTTCAAGAAAATATAATTCCGAGAATGAGAGAGATAATCACCGAAGATGAGAATTTGGCCAAATAAAATGTCTTTTTCGACAAGACAGTCCTCCACATCATTACGTAGCACCTGCTCAATGATTTTTAAATGAGGAAGTCAGGAACCTATCGAATGGCCTGCCAAATTGTCGATTTTTTCCTTTGTTATTATTAAAACGGAGCCGGCTTCTCTTCCAAGGACTTCCAAGAGCGGCTTTCCACGGAGTGTGAAAGGATCGGTGAGAATGTGTTGCAGAATGTAAGAGAAGAAATGGAAAATTGATTTTATCACTATATGAATGTTAATGGGGGTCGCTTTGAACGTATTATTTAATAATTGGAGTGAAGATTCGTGTGTGTTGTTTTCTGTAATTATGCAACTGATGCTTTTTTTGCGTGTTTGTTTGTATCCTAGCCATCTGAAGTCTCAAATCCGAGATGAAACGTCATGTTATCACTAATAAAATAAATAAAGAGAAAGTGAGGCTGTATTTTCAGAAACTTTTTATTTATAAAAAATAATATTTAAAAAGTTTATTAGTATTAAACAAAACAGGAGTTTAGTTTTTCTTTTGTAGCAATGATAGTTGTTTATTTTTAAATGATTATTTCGTACTAATAATATTTAAGTCAATTTTTATTGCGTTCATTATTCTTACTTTAAAATTAATTTTGGCAAGCTGTCACAGTGCGAAAAATAACAACATACCCATTAAACTTGAGGAATAGAATTAGAATAGAAATACATTTAAAATAAGTTGCTACTCGACGCCTATATACCCATAAGATTTTGGAGTTGATACTCACCCTCGCGTAGGAGTTGAAAATTATAAATTTATTGGTTCTCCTCGAATCAAAAATTGGGCGTTTTTTTAAATTTTATAAAATACGAAAAAAAACTGGCGTGGCAAGTTTTCATTGGCCCACCCTGTATAGTCACAAAAATAGCAATACTTTATTGCTATACAGGGTCTTTGGAAGGTGAATAGCCAAACGGAAATGGTGAATAGGTGAGGTTACTGGTTATTTAAAACGCATAGTATTTTTTTGTTTTTCCTCAAATTTAAGGGGCAATATATTTTTTCCTTTTTTTATTAGATTTTCCCCGTTTTTTTACTTTAACCTTCAATTTTTTTAAAATTTTTGGTCAAAATGGCGCAGAATTAATTTTACTTTAAAGACTAATGTTATCTTATTCAGACTTAGGTAATAACTGAGAAAAATATTTAAAGAGAAACTAAACTTCCTCAAATCAATAGAAAAAAAAATGCTACGTCAACTTTACAATGGAAAAAAAACTTAACCTGTTACCTGTCACTAACCATAATACGAGTATTATTTATTCGAGACTTGTCTTTCTCCTCTACTTCACGTATTTTTAACTCCGCTTTACGCATATTGTTTTTGTTGTTCATTTTCGTTAAGAGAAACTGGTAGTCTAAATCGCCGTATACCTGGAGTTCGCAGACAACGTAATGTTGCTGATGATAAACGAATTCTGGAAGCTTTTGACGAAGATCCCACAACGAGCATCCGGACCGTAGCTGCCAATCTAAACCTAAGCGTATGGAAGGTCTGGTCTGTTTTTCATGCCAACGGAAAGCATCCCTTTTATTTAACTCTCGTGCAACATCTGGAAGAAAACGACTACCAAAGACGCATTCAGTTTTGCCGCCTGCTGCTACATATGGACATGGATAACCGCGATTTCTTAAAAAACATACTGTGGACAGATGAATCCAAGTTTTCACCTTTCATAATTTGCATTATTGGGCCCCAAAAGAAGAAAACCCAAAAATGAAGAAAGCCGTGTCCTTTCAAAGAAAATTCTCAGTTAACGTTTGGGCGGGCCTAATTGGTAATACCCTTATTGGTCCACATTATTTACCGAATAATTTGAATGGGGATAATTATCTAGATTTTTTATTAAATGATATGCCCGAACTCTTGAACGGGGTTCCAAATTTTCTCAATGAAGAACAAATGACGTTCCAACACGATGGGTGTTTAGCGCACTGGAGATTGACGATCCAGGAGCACCTAGACAATGCGTTTCCCAATACTTGGATTGGCAGAGATGGCCATATCCCATGGCCTGCAAGATCACCGGACTTGACGCCGCTTGATTTTTACGTCTGGAGCCGTGCAAAAGAACTTGTGTATTTCGAACCTATAAATACAAGGGAACAATTGATAGGAAAAATTAATGACGCTTTTGTAATAATGAGACGGGAACTAACATTACAGTATACCACAAGAGAAATAAGAAAGCGATGTTACGCGTGTATTAGAAATAATGGCCATCAATTTGAGCCTATAAATAAACGATTTGAAGTAAAAAATACGTTTTTTTAATAAACCTGTAAAGGAAAAGGTCATGGAAACGAAAGGACACAATAGATTTAGCTGTTTTAGAACAGCGCAACAGATTTAGCAGTATTAGAAAGAGACATAAGTTTATACCTGCTCAATTAGGTTGGTTTCAAGAAATTGGTTCACGCGTCCTTGAAGACAAACTTATTTGTTTTTCGTAAGTTACCTAATTATTTTTGTTACATGTGGCACATCGTTAGAAAGACTATTAACTAGAGAAGTTTTTTTAACACATTTTAAAACACTTTGACGTAACATTTTTTTTCTATTGATTTGAGGAAGTTTCACTCCACTATTAATTTCTCTTTAAATATTTTTCTCAGTTATTACACAAATCTCAATGAGACAACATTAGTCATTAAAATAAAAAAAATTGAAGGTTAAAGTAAAAAAACGGGGAAAATATAATAAAAAAAGGAAAAAATATATTACTTCTTAAATTTGAGGAAAAACAAAAAAGTACTATGCATTTTAAATAGCCAGTAATCTCATCTATTCACCATTTCCGTTTAGCTACTCACCTTCCAAACAGCGTTTTAATCTTAATAGAGAATATACAGGGTATTCTCTATTGACTCTATTGAGATTAAAACGCTTCAGATTGACCTGTCTTTAGACATTATGACATTTAAAATGCGTACGAAGTATCTTCTTTGCGTCAGTGGCCTTTGGTGGGGATGAGTTGGGGTTATAAAGGTACTATCAGTGTGGAGCATTAAATTATATTAAAACCCCAAAAGAAACATAAGTCAAGAATTCTCTACAGCTTTCAGCTTTAAGTTTTCTCGTATTCAGTCGATATAGAAATCTAAGAAAAGATCATTTAATCTAAGAGAGAAGACCACAAGAAACTAGTTTTATTATGTATTAAGAGGAACGGTAACGTTAATGTAAAAAAAAAGTGTGAGTATCATGCCTCAAAAATGTGCTACTCCGCTAAAAAAAACACTCTTTTGGCGAGTGAATGAATTGAAGTGGAATGGAAGGTAGTAGATCGAAGAAAATATCGAAAAAAATGGTTCTGAGATCAGAGTTCCTGAATTTATTAAAAATCATTAATTAGAGGTATATATATTCTGTTTATATTAGTATTTTAAGTGCAAAAGAAAAAGTTATTATTGTTTATACATTCTTATGGATCCAGTACCCAATCATTAAATTTAAAAAAATCTTAAAATTACCTAAATTTTTATTTAACAAAATTTTATTCTTCCTTGAGGATAGAAAAAAGTTCAAAAAACCATTTTTAATATATTTAACAAAAACAAACAAATCATGACCACGAAACCGGCTCACAAAGTCGCCTCACTAGATCCACAAGTTCTGAAAATTAGAGAGAACAATTCGCACATAAATTATCGTGCCTATTAACCCTTACAATAATTAATTAATTAACATTTCATTGTTAGCGAAACACGTATAGAGGTTTCCAAAGGTTCCAACCATAGGACCAAAATCATTAACAGATAGTCCTATCAAAATAAGACTATCTATTAATGGTTGGTGTGACAATAAAGAAAAGAATATGTGAGAGGATTGCGATGTCGGACTTAAAATATGATTCCTTAACAATAAAAAAAAAACTCCAAAAATACAATGAATTTGTGAACAATGGTTTACAAATTCATGGAAGTATATGGAGATTTTGATAACAACATGGTGGCAATAAATTTTGTAATTTTGTTTCTATATCTAAATATAGGGTTAAGTTATATTATTATCAGCACTTACCATGTTTTCTAAAGTTTTAAACTTAGCACATAACTACCTGCACATTCTTATTCACATCATGCTTTAAATCACACCTTGACATCTGAAGTAACATTGGCACTAGAGACTTTTTTCAAACAAATTTAGGTCAGCAAGCCGGCATTATTTTTGCCTCTTACCTTTATTACTAAGGTTAGATACTACAGTGGCACTGTGAAAACTAAAAATAACATTTTAAAAAGTAACGGTGTCTTTCGATAGGATATCTAAATATATAATAAACACTGTGTGACAATGCTGGTAGTAGGAAAAGAAAATCCTATGCAAAATTATTTATTGGAATACATATAATAGTTTTATTTTTCTACTGTCTTTTAATCAAATTTATGCGAAATTTACAAACTTACAAAAACTAGGTAAAAAATTCTTGTTTTTTAATGTTTTTTCATAAAAAACCTTGTGTCGGTTCATAATACAAATATATTTGGGCCACAATAAAAAATCAATAAATCAGGATCTTGAGTACTGACTGAAACGAAACTATAATTAAGGAACCCACAAAATCTAGTAATGTATTTTGTCACCCCTGCGACAGTCCAACTGAAATTATGGCCTTCCTGTTAATTAAACGATCTATGTGTTTTTATTAGCCGGACTGCCTCTCCCTAGCTAAATTCTATATAAAATTTCTGAATTGTATGGACAAAGTAACTAACATAGAAAAGGATATAGAGACAGTCGAAATTTCTATTAATAGATAGAGAAGATGATTTGAATAAGCTAGGCCAGAAATCAATAATTTGTTCTTTAGCGTGAAGTAGAAGAAAACTTACATTTGCCAGCAATCTCTTATATATGAAATCTTAAACATATATACTCGTCGATATTATGGCAGGAGGGCCCTATAATAATGTTTCTTTTGCTACATTTTATTTTGTAAAGCATTTTAGAATTTATTTGACAAGGATCTCATTTAAAGTAGTGATGGATTATAAGTTATTGAAATTAGCGCAAAATATTAGGGGCCTTCCTCTTTAGACCTTTGAAGTATAAAAGTATAAAAACAACAATTACATCTATCTAAATTTTATTTCAAAGTTTTATCTAAAATAGCTAAAACTTTGAAATAAAATTTAGAACAGGCACATGCGTTTAACATGTATAATATATCTTAGTAACGATTCGAAACTTTAAAGTTCATAATTTTGCATCAATTTCCACAGACAATTGGCTTAAAATATATAAAAATGAATGTTTGGAACCTCGATAGGTTTCAAAAAGTCTAGGAGAATTAATTTTTTTCAAAATTATATCTCCTCCCGAAAAATAAATCCAGGTGAAAACCCTGCTATCTATCGAGTCTTTATTCTGAAAGGAAGCTGACCCAAGCAGGAAGATGCCATTTTCGAGTTTCTCCTACCAAAAAACCTCTAGGTACCAATTTCCAGAGTAGTATGTCGCAAAATGTTAAGAAAATTAAATAAAATCGATTTCTATTTTTTAAATTTAACACCCTATAACTAAGAAACGAAGCAACTTTGGACTAAAGTAAGTTTCTTTAAATCGGCTTAATCATAGGATTGTGTACAGACCTTTTAGAGACACCCTGTATATTATAATATTTTGATTATACCGATATCACAAAATCGGCAGAGCATTTTTATAGCACTGAGAATACACATCTAATGTATTCCATTGCTAACATTAGTCTGGTGTTGTGGCTATGAACATGATTTGTAGTATACCAGGCGAATTCTCTGCTAGAACTCTGCTACACATCATTAATATCGTAAGTGGGTATAATGTGTGATATAAAAAAGACGTCCAGAGAGACTTAATTTAATTATATTAATAAACCCAAACATAGTTACAAGGCTCGTATCTGAAATATATTCAAAAAGGTGACACGTATTTCGCTGTCTTACAAGGTATTCTCAAAACTAAACAGAAATATTAGTTGACCTAAATAAGGTAGAAATTATAAAAATAAGAATTACCTATCTAAAACAGCAAAAGCAGCCACTAACACAATTGGAAAAGAAATTAAAGACGTGCACATTATTATACACAACAACAGATATTAAACTATGGTTAACTTTTAAGAATTTAACCAGTATAAATGTAAATAAAGTAACCAGATAAGACATCAAATTTAAACATTTCAAATATAAAATTTTGTGACCCAATTTTGTCATTTTGTCACCAAGCTGAGGTGTTAGTATTATAGTCTGGCCAACGTAAATCGCTGGGCGAGTTCGAAAGGATATGATCTTCGTCCTTTACTTTCACGATATGTAATGTGAAATGGTGTTTCTCGTTTTCAAGGCAATTAAGACATTTAAATTCCTAAAAGACTTGACCAATTCTTGTGAGATACCTCCATGAAATAAAAGGCATCGAAAGTTCTTAATTGTTTCAGGTGAATGGATTAAATTGTAGGAAAGTTTATATTTATTAAATAATTAATATATCTGCCTAATTATTTTTAACTCTTTACAGAAACTGTTAGCTGAGTTTTCCCTATAAAGTTCATGAGCATTTCCTCGTATGCCGATATAAAACCAGTCAAAGGAGCACTCTGTTAGATTTTCAGCATTTGTTTAGTTTTAAGAAATTTATTAGGGCAATATTTAATATTGGTTAAATATGATTTTTGAACTTTTTTAAATTTAGATATAAAAAGGTTTAGAGAAAAAAACTGATTGAGATGGTATGCCGGGCCGTGTTGGAAAAAAGTGTAAGTTTATATCATAGAGAGATCTTTATTTTTTAAATAGATTAATCATATTTATAGTCATTTTATGTTTGATTTTCTACACTTGATAACATTTATTTTAAAGTATTTAGCAGGTGCAAAAATACTATTCAAACTAAACGCTAATAAATATTACTTTTTATTCAAGTCACAAACAGACATTATTTAGAAATACCTATTAAATTCCAGGTAATATCATTTTTATTGACTAGAAATTTATTAATTACTTTCAATAGATAGGATATATAGATCTCTTACTCTTTCCAACTTTAATTAGCTCTAATTCGGATTCTAATCCTAAATTAGAATGCATCCAATAGCCCCGAACAAATACTGCAAGTTCATACTAGTCATTGAGGGCACATGACGCATCTCGCTTCTTCCTAAGTACGTTCCTACGTACATGGATAAAGTGAACCTAAATTTTCACTATTCTTCAAATCCATATAGGCCATTGTACTGAAAAACCTGTAGTATCTCTTAATTATTTTTAGGTAACCAAAGTTATCTCCAAGTAGTTTATGAACACAAACTGCATAGGTCTGCAGCAAGTTTCGTTATTGGTCCCTTCGGTGGTTGCCAAAACAGAGATTTTATATGCGTGCAGTCCCTAGATGGAATTTTAAGTTTTTTTGAGCAGGAGAGCCAAGTACATCATGTCACTCTGCCCGATTTTCTGCTACCTGCGCCGCTGTGCTATATAATTAAGACTGACAGTTTCGTTACAAGTAATAGTGGATGGGAAATTATCAGTTATAGGTAAAAACTATTAGATATTTTGTATAACAGTTTACTGACGTAAAAAACATGCTTAGATATAAAGTTCTGTTAGATGCCTCAGAAGAGTATTCAGACCCAATTTATGCAAAACCGAAAATGCTTAGTGAATGGACCTACAATTTGGGCGAATGGCCTGTTGATATTCAAGTGATAAATGATGTAAACAACAGACAGACTTGGATAGTGGTATTGGGAGAGAAAAATTTGTTTTGTCTTAGTGAGAACGGGCAACTGAAGTTTATGAAGAAACTTGATTATTGTCCAATATGTATGCACATATATGTTATAGGTTAGTATTGGTATGAGCAATCAATATAATGTTTTAAAAAATAAATTGATTTCAGATACCAACATTTATACAATAATTACATCAGAAACCCAAATGCTTCTGGTTTACGAAAACACTACCCTAAAATGGTCAGCTCAATCTGAGCTTTTACCTGTGTCTCTTAATAAAATATTTCTTAAGGATATCAAAGGAGCTTTAGTGTTATTGTCAGAAGATGGTCGGTTAGATTGCTGCTATTTGGGTACAGAACCTAGTTTCTTCATTGCCCCACCATTAAATGTTCCTGAAATCGATTTTGTAAAGGCTGAAGAAGAGTTAAAGAATTTGGAAAAGACCTTAGCTGATTCATATAATATAGGTAGGCAGTTAAAATTCGCAATTAGTAAACTTTATTAAACGAAAAAAATACGTATACGTTCCTAAACAATGAACGTATACGTATGAATCTATATCAAAAAAGTAACATTCACAAGTTTTAGGTTATCTGAAACTGAAAATACGAATAATTTGCAATAATGCCAATAATGTTAGGAAAGCTTTATTCTTATTCATAGTTATGAGAGAAAAACTAGAGATCTACGTTAGAGTATTGCGTATAAGATAACATTAACATTTTTAAACCTTAAAACACTTTTTATGACTTTATTATTACTCAGAATATTAAAACAATTTATGTAAATTACATAAATGCATGGTCCTAAGTATGATCCTTAAGGTTTAATCTAAGAATATTATAAATGAAAGACTACTGACAGTGTAAAATGATATAGTTGCCATCAACGATAATCCATTTTGCGGTTGCGTTTATCATTAAAGTAAAATGTTACAATATAAGGCTTGTGTAAGTTACCTGTACCTTCGTGGATGGTGCAACGTTGATGAGAGAAGTACGGTTTGTTATTTTTCAGTGCAATAGGAAACCAGAGAAAATTCTTAAGTTAACCTAAAAAACTAAAGTTTAATTTCTTCCAGAAGCTTCTTCTCTAAAGGAACACTGCTGAACCAGTTGTCTGCAGTTAGTTTGCCTCCACAACAGCAAAAGTTATTATTTCATATTTGGCAGGTTTTCCTTGGGTTATATGCTGAGTGGAAATTTCCCACAGCAAGCTAATAAAGCTAATAGTGGTTCATTCACAGTTCGATATTCACTAGAGATGAATTGTTTTGAAAAGTAGGTGCTTATTATTTTAAAAATATGCTTCATAGTGGAAAGTTTGCCTAATTTTTTACATGGTTCCCTATCACGTATATCGTCAAACATATAAACATCTTAAAGAAAATTGAAATATTTTTTTACTGATTGTGAAATAGCATAATTCCAATCCATTTCCTCTTAAATTATCATAACGCTTGTGTATATTATTGTTTTCTAAGAAGAAGGTGGTTGTTTGAACTGGTGGCTCGTGGGTTTTTCAATATAGGCTACTTATATATTTTAGATAATGAAAAATAGGCAACAATATGAAGAAACGGTGAATCATCTGTTTCACCGTTTCTGAGGTGGAACGCTAAGTCTATAGTTATATTGATAAATTCTTTTAAATTTTGCTAATTTTTCCAAAGATGATTATTAAAAAAATAATCTATTTTTTGAAGCTGTTTCTTTAACAGTCACTATATTCTACTTCCCAAAAAGTTTATTGACAAGAAAATATATGCTCTTTAGATTTGATATAGCTTTAGTTAATTAAACCAAAAGGTGTGTCCGCCGCTCGTTTTATCCTTGTCGCACCTTTAGGTCTAGATTCCGGGCTATTAAGATCGTTGCAAATTTTAACAGTGTTGCCTATTCGGTTTAAAATAAATTCGGCTGAAAATAAAAAACAGGGCCAGCAAAAAAGTTATTATCTTTAGGCAGATCCGGAAGAAATTACACTTAGTGTATCAATTTATATTGTATCGCCGATTTTGACGATTTAAAATATTGTAACGAAATTCGGGAACACACTTTTATTGTCAACGTCAAAAACATTAACCTAACCCTCGCCTTGACTGTCGTTTAATTGTTTCCAAACGTAAGTAGAACCCTAAAGAAACCCTACGAATCAACTTTAACTACAGAATACTAATAAAATTGTACAAAAACTAGCAGAATAATTAACGTATTTACATTTTCATAATACTGCTCCCCTCTCAAGTTTGATCGTCCCGATCAAACATGGGACCACCTGAGTCATGATAGGGCGCTAGCCGGACGATGTTTACAATTTTCATCTTCGCTGTCGGATGTCGCTGGATACGGTACACCACGTCGTTGATTCTGGTGACCACATTGAATAGACTTGCCAATCCTTCTGGAGCTTTGGTGACTTGCCCTTCGTCCTCCGTGGATTGTATAACCAGACTTTATCCCCAGGATTAAAACCGGTAGAATTTGCCTTTATGTAATAACGTGATTTCATTCTGTTAATTTCTAGATGAAGTTTATCCCGTGCTTGTTCGTGAACAATTTGTAAACGCTCTTGTAAATGGTCGACGTACTCCTCAAGGGTTTCAGACTTATGGGGTCTTCCAGTAATAATGTCCAAAGGTAAACGAAGTTCATCACCGTAGACAACTTTTGCCGGGCTTTTTCCAGTTGACTTGTGGATAGAAGAACGATATGTCAATAGGAATGGTTGTATACAGGTATCCCAGTCGGTTTGCTTAGAGTTTACTACCATCCTTAAATAGGTTTCAAATGTGCGGTTAAATCTTTCAACCATTCCATCAGACTGAGGGTGTAGTGGGGTTGTACGGGTCTTATTGATTCCCAGCAACTGGCATATTTGTTGGAATGTTTGTGACTCAAAGTTCCTTCCTTGGTCTGAATGTATCTCTCTGGGTACACCAAATCGATAAATCCAGTTCTGGAACAGCACTTCAGCTACTGTCGTTGCTTCTTGGTTTGGAATCGGATAAACCTTGAGCCACTTACTAAAGTAATCCATAGCAACAAGAGCATATCGGTTTCCGGAGCTACTAGTAGGAAAGGGTCCTGCTACGTCTATGGCAATTCGTTCAAAGGGTGCACCAACAAGATACTGCATCATCTTTCCTCTTGTCCGGGTTCTTGGGCCCTTGCTTGACGAACACTGCTCACACTGTCGGCACCAGCGTTCAACATCTTCATGACTGTTCAGCCAGTAAAACCGTTCTCTCACTTTTGCCAAGGTCTTACTAACTCCAAAATGTCCTCCGCCGACACCGCCATGAACAGCTTCAAGGACTTCCGGAATCCGTTTATCCGTTATCTCGATAAAGCATCGGCATTTTGGTGATATGCGCCTTTCCTATGTTCTATTGTAAAGTCATACTCTTGTAATCGTTGAAGCCACCTTGCTATTTGTCCTTCGGGGTTTTTAAACTGAAACAGCCATTTCAACGAAGCATGGTCGGTTCTAAGGATAAATCGTTGACCATACAAATATTTATGGAAATGTTCAATAGCTTTTACTGCTGCCAATAGCTCTCGTCTGGTGACACAATAGTTTCTTTCTGGTTCTGATAACGTTTTACTAAAATAAGCTCACTTGCTCACTTGCTCGCCATCTTCATATTTTTGTGATAGAACGGCCCCAATTCCAACATTACTCGCATCGGTATCCAAAATAAAAGTTTGTCCAGGAATCGGATATGTTAAAATTGGAGATGTGCCTAGTGCTCTTTTTAACCGTTGAAATGCTTCTTCACAGTCTGTTGACCAACTAAATACCATTTTGTCCTCCGTGAGCTTATGTAGAGGCTTTGCAAGATTAGCGAAATTTCTTACAAATCTTCTGTAATAGGTACAAAGGCCCAGAAAGCTTCTTAACTGGTGTTTGTCAGTGGGTCGTGGCCATTTTTCGATTGCCTCTACTTTATCTGGATCAGTCTTGACACCTTTTTCTGATATTACATGGCCAAGGTATCGAACTTCTTTTTGAAATAAGCAACATTTTTTAGGACTTAGCTTCAGGTTGGCCTCTTGCAGTTTAACAAATACCTTTTGAATATTCTTCAAATGTTTTCCCCAGTATGATAACGTCATCCAGATAAACTAAACATGATTCCCAAGTAATTCCACGTAAAACTGTGTCCATAAGTCTCTCAAAGGTAGCTGGAGCATTGCAGAGTCCAAAGGGCATTACTGTAAACTGCCAAAGTCCTGTTCCAGTCGAGAATGCGGTCTTTTCCTTATCTTCTGGGTGCATCTTTACCTGCCAGTATCCACTCTTTAGATCGAGTGTTGAGAACCATTGTGAACCTGATAGCGTGTCCAGGGTGTCGTCAATTCTTGGTAGGGGATAACTGTCTTTCTTGGTAATATCATTCAGTCGCCGATAGTCAACACAAAATCTCGTGGATCCATCCTTTTTCTTCACTAGCACAACTGGAGATGTCCAAGGACTCTGAGAAGTTTCTTGTGGATAACTCCTTGTGTCCTCATTTCTTGAAGCATTGAGGAAACTTCTCCTTGTTTAGCTATCGGAATTCTTCGAGGTGCTTGTTTAATCGGAGCATTATCTCCAGTGTTAATTCGATGCTGCACCAAATCAGTTCTTCACAGGTCTTTATCGTGCAAGGAAAACACATCTTGATTTTCTTCAAGAAGACGTCGCAATTTACTACACTGGTCCATGGTTAAATTGGCAGAAGATTCTTCAAATAGGTTTTGTAAACATACAGGAAAAGGTCTGTTTGAATAACGACTTCTATCAGCATTTTTCATCACTGCCACTACTTCAGAGCATACGCCAATGTTCTCTCCTTGTTTCAGGTGTTGATCATATCCTTTTAAATTTACCATTCGAACCAAAACAGTAGATTTCTTCTGCGTAGATAACGTCTTGGCTGGAAAAATTCCTTGACCATATAGTTTGAAGTTTTCCATGGGCTCAATCAAAACAGTTTCTCCCTCTTTTCCTCCAGTTGTAGCATAAACCACCACCTCTGAATTTGCTGGTATAGTAACATCCTTGAATAACTTAACGACTCTGGTATTTACTTTATCTTCATATAGGTGATGCATAAAAATCTCTTCATTTCTCGTCGTCAATATCCGGTTATATACATCCATTTTAAACTTCTGAGCATTCATAACATCTAATCCTAATATGACATCATCCATGATTTCCGCCACTAGTACTGGCTGTTGGAATGTTGTTAAGCCAATTATAACTGTAGCTTCATCCAAGAATCGGGATCCCTTATTCCATTTGCAGACTGCAGAATTAAATTGGGTGGTGCTGAGAGCCTACAGTGTGCTACGATGTTTGGCTTCACGATAGTATGACTTGATCCTGTATCCACTATTATCTCACATTTACGGTCGCATATTTTTCCCGGTACTACCAAGCTCTCTCCAGGATGTGGGAGCCGGTTTAGTCTTATACGTGGGGCTTGGTAGCACCCAGCCAGCTTGCGCCCCATAAAGCTGACTAGTTGAAGTTTTCCTGGTTCCTTGGATCTCTTAAAGGCTTGGGGCATTGACGTTTAAGGTGCCCTTCCTCATTGAAATTCCAGCATTGCAATGGTCTTTTAGGTTTCCTCGCTAATAATGATTCAATCTTCTTTAGGCGGTCTTCGAGATCACTTTCCGAAGTTCTGATTTGTCTTATTCGTGTCTGCCTTCTAGTTGCTTGAAAAGCTGCCTCATACTCTAGTCCATGGGCCAAAGCTTCTGATATACTTTTATGATGAGCCATCGTTAGAGCGTGGTTAGTATCTGGATCTCGAACTCCGTCAATAAAACAATTTATAGAAATTTGTTCTCGGAACTCTGTTGGGGCTGAAGGGTAAGCCAGATTTACTAATCGAGCAACATCGGCCTCAAACTGTTGGAGTCCTTCCTCGGGTTGTTGTCTTCTAGATTTCAATTGAGCCTGGTACACTTGTTGTAGATGGGCTTCACCGTATCTCATCTCTAAGGTACGCACCAGTACGTTGAAATTGAGCTGATCCTCAGATGGCACCATCCTTAATATTTCTGTAGCTTCTCCTCTAAGGCTTAGCTTAAGCTTGATTGCCTTTTCTTCGTTATCCCAGCGATTTCCCCTAGCAGCGGCTTCAAATTGATTCAAATAGGTACTCCAAGCTTCTTTGCCGTCGAATTTTGGTGGCTTTACTTTCATCATTGTTTGCATTCCAGGATCGGGATGAAGAGGAGTCCGTTTTACTTTCATCTCTAGTTCTTGGATCTTTTTTTGTACTTCCCCCAATTCTTCTTCTACTGTTGCTTCAAAGTTAGTCATTAATTGTTTCTGATTCTTCTCCAGATCTTCTTTAAGTTGTAAAACTCGTTCCTCTTGTTTTCTGTCTCATTCCTCCTGCTCCTTTTTAAAATTATCTTTTAAATTAAGTAAGTCATCTTTCATGGTTCGAATAAGGTCTTCATTTTCTTTCTTTAGATCATCTTTCTTGGTCCTTATCAGGTCTTCATTTTCCTTCTTCAGGTCAGATTTAATTGTCTTAGTAGTAAATCTTCCTGTTTCTTGTCTCGATCTTCTTGTTTGCGGTCTCGTTCTTCTTGTTCTACTTTTTGCTCTTCAAACTTCCTTAATACCAGCTCCATCAATTTCTCGGTCTCCATTTTGGCCTGACTTCTTGTTAAAGGCATCCACTAAAATGAACTTCCAAATATCCTTTACTTCTGACACCAATTGTAACGAAATTCGGGAACACACTTTTATTGTCAACGTCAAAAACACTAACCTAACTCGTCTTGACTGTCGTTTAATTGTTTCCAAGGTAAAAACTGACTAAACAATTAAAACTGAATGAATCGGCACGAAGCGCGTCCTTTTTAAAACCCGATGGAACAGTTTCGAAATATTTAGAATTATCTTCATTGTTTTTGCCCAAAGAGACCAATAATTTTAGGAGAATACTGACGGTCAAAGCAAGCAAGTATACAAATTCTAGAAAATTAGAACTACAGGGATTTACAATAATATAACCTAAATAACCTAAATTGGGGCCAAAATGGGGCTCTCAAACAAGACGAACTACTTAAAAACTAAACACTATAGATGAAAATAATAAACCAAACGTAAGTAGAACCCTAAAGAAACCCTACGAATCAACTTTAACTACAGAATACTAATAAAATTGTACAAAAACTAGCAGAATAATTAATTTATTTAAATTTTCATAATAATATATTAAATTTAGCTGCGGTCTTCCTTGCCAAACATTTTAATTATACAGGGTGCCTCCGATTAAGTCGGCAATATTGGTATCTTTCTTAATATTTAAGGTACAGGGTCAGTTAAATTAATAAACTAGTAGGATTTTTTCTGTTGATTAAAATGGTGAAAACAGAAAAAAAATTGAACATCGCGTTTTCGAGAAAATGTGAAAAATGTACTTTTGTTAAATGGAATCCCCTGTATATTTTTACATAAATCAAAAGATAATAATTTTCTTAATAAAAAAGTTTATTTACACTAATAGCCTAAACCTAAAAATAACAAAGTTGTAGCGATATTAATAATTTTGTCAAATTTAGGCAAGTTGGCCTTGAACTTTTTGAGAGCAAAACAAATAAATCATTGTTTGAATAATAAAATGACAGTAGCCGTAGAGATTTTATTAAATAAAGAAATACTGACAGTTACATGTTAGCAAAGTTTGTGATTTTTGTAAAATCTATATTAGTAAAATGCCTTTTACGCATATTGAAAAATGTGATATGTTTGAATGTTACCTTGTATGTCGAAAAAATAGTGACTAGAAGAGTACCGCCAGAGATTCCAGACTCGTAACTTGCCAAACCGTAGATACTTTTTAATTCTCTACAGAAAATTTGGAAGTAACGAAAACGTGTTTAAAAGAACTAGAAGAAGGAACCAATTTATAGTAAGCGAGAATGTTGACATTTCTATTTTGGCATATTTTGAAGCTTATATGGAAAACTCAACTAGAGATTTAGCAAGAGCTTACGGTTTGAGCTTAGTAACAATTTGGCGGGTCTTAAAGAAATACAAATTTGTGCCATATAAGTATCGACCAGTACAAACATTGTTGCCTGGTGATAGCGAAAGAAGACTTGCTTTTTGCAACTGGTTACGTAATGCATATGAAGCTAATGATAATATTGTAAACCGTATAATTTGGAGCGACGAAGCTAATTTTTCAAACAAAGGTATGTTTAACCGTAAAAATGTACACTATTGGTCCCAAGAAAATCTTTTCCTTACTGATCCCAGAAATCCTCAAAATCAATTTAATATAAACGTTTGGTGCGGCTTAATAGGAAGCCAAGTAATAGGACCTGTGTTTTATGATGGCACTTTGACTGGAATGAGATATGTTGATCTCATATTATCTGGAGCGCTGGAAGATTATTTGGATAATGTTGACTTGGAGAGACGGCAACAAATCTATTTTCAACAGGATGGAGCACCTCCCCATCAACTAAATGATGTAAGAATATTACTTAATAGACTGTTTGACGATAAATGGATTGCGTCACGTGGCCCGATTCCTTGGCCACCTAGGTCACCAGGCCTAACCCCTCTAGATTTTTATTTTTGGGGTTACATAAAAAATGAAGGGTATAAAAAAATACAGATGCGTTGATGAACTTGAAACATATTAGGCAAATAATTGGATCAATAGATAGATACAAGATCAATCTTAAAAGCTACAAGGCGTGTGCTTAAGTGTGCTCAGAAATGTATTGAACAAGATGGCGATGTTTTTGCTCATTGATTGTAAATTATTAGTTTTACTTGATGTTATTCATTTCAAAGCCAACTTGCCTAAATTTGACAAAATTATTAATATCGCGATAACTTTGTTATTTTTAGGTTTAGGCTATTAGTGTAAATAAACTTTTTTATTAAGAAAATTATTATCTTTTGATTTATGTAAAAATATACAGGGGATTCCATTTAACAAAAGTACATTTTTCACATTTTCTCGAAAACGCGATGTTCAATTTTTTTTCTGTTTTCACCATTTTAATCAACAGAAAAAATCCTACTAGTTTGCTAATTTAACCGACCCTGTATCTTAAATATTAACAAAGATATCAATAGCGCCGACTTAATCGGAGGCACCCTGTATAATATTTTTTATTATCAAAATTAAAAAATTTGATCTTGTAATATTAAGTTATTCGACTATCTTATTACATAATGTGCAGCCGGGCCGAATTATTTTCCACATTTTTTGTTACAGAATATTTATAAATAATGTAAACAAGTCACATATGTAGAGGTATACTGTTGATAATATATGTACTACATGGTTTTGTCCGGACTTTTTGAATATAATTTCCTTAATTTTTAGCTCTTTTTAATGACCTATCGCGGTAAACAATTTTTAACTTCTTTCGTGCTTCTGTCTCTGATTCTTGGGGTAATTTATTTTTATTTATTCTAGAGAATGTAGGTGATCTATCAATTGAAAGCCTTGAGAGAATTTAGTTTGTGATTGCTTCTTTACATTTTAAATTTCAATATTTTTCATACCAAGAAAAAAAACATCAAAAAGTTAAAGAATAGGGATGAGGGAGATGACAGATGAGCGAGCCCCAATACAATAGTTTTAGTGTGGATATAGAAGAATGAGCTGGGATTTTATTGGCTATGGCTAGGATATGACTTTTAATGTCAAACAGTTAATATTATGATTAGTGAAAAGATTTAGGGAGAGTTCCCTTAAACCTTTGTTATTCCCTATTACCCTATAGCAGCCTCACTATAGGTTTACAGGCAAGGGTGGCTTGGCCGTAATAGGTTGAGTAAAGAATCACTTGATTGTAGAATTCATTACTGATTTATTCACCCAAAACTACAACTATTTATATCAGTCTTAAACTAACAATTCGTGGTAATTTTCAAAACTAAGATGTTTTCTCTTTACAATACTTTCTACATTCCCAATGATGAAACCTTGCAAATTGTTTTAAAAAACTAAACAGTTCGTGATTCGGGTGACAGACCTATGTTTTTATAAACTATACTACGCACCTTGACGGACTAACATAAACAGTTAGAAAAAAACTTACTTAAGTAAAAAATAGAATTTTTAAATTAATAAATTTAAAGTTAAAAATGTCGATTAGACATTCCAGTTTAACCATTATGGTTAAAATTCTTGTTATCAAACATTTAATTAATACTGAAATGATAGCTGTTTATTTTATTAACTTTAGTACTAGAATAATTCAGAAATTGCCTTTTAAAGTTCTGTAATCGAGCTATGCCTTCGCTAAGATTTTGGGTTTATTTTATTTTGCAAAAAATAAACAGCAGTAGATTTTAAAGTAAAAAAAATTCTGAAGCTAATGCAGAAAAGTCGTTAGGATGTTAGAGAAAATCAGGAAATCATGCTAGAAAAATGTGTCAGGACATCTCGGAGTAACAAAGACCTTGGACAAAGTGAAGGAAATAGGGATGTGTCGTTTGTGAATGATTCGGTCAAAATGACCGAATCTTTGCAACGACCCGCGACCCGTTTGATCACGCTCTGTGACCCTATCGTATCGTTCAAACGACCTTAAACTAAACTAAAACCACAGCTTAAATAATTAGTCTTCCTTATGCTGTGCTAAAACTAGACCCCGGCCGCGGCCCGTTCAACGATCGATTATTGTCAGAGAAAGACAGTCGCGGCCGAATCGGGCCGAAGTGCCGGAACTGTCGGAAGCAAAATCGCGGCAAACTACGAAGAGGTCGCAGGTCGCAGGTGACCGATGACCGATGAGCTGTTGACTTGTGATGTGAGTTATGCTTGCCTGTTTTTATAGGGTTTAGACTCTACAATTTTATTGAAATTTGAACGACCTTATCATCCTGCGAAACGAGAACATCGTGTCTACTTCAGCAAATGGGTTGAGCCATATCCTTTATCAAACCAGAAAGCCTCTACTGTCGCCGACGTCTTAGTAAAAGAATGGACTTGCTGATTTGCTACATTCGAACCATGAGCAAAATTTATAACTTATTCCAGAACATCTGTAAGACGCTTGAAATCAAGAAAAAGAGGACTACTGCATAACCGCAGTCAGATGGTATGGTAGACAGCATGAATAGAATCACAATCGGTATTTGGCTAAAGGTCTCTAGCCATCAAAGAGATTTGGATAGCTTTCTTTTGTTTCTGATGGCTTATTATTTGGCCATCCAAGTACAGAAGTTCTAAAGTTTGGTTTTCCGCCAGGAATCGACGTTGCCGAGGAGGATTTCCATTCAAGATATAAGCGATGGGATGAAATATGCATTGGTATAAGACTCAAATCATTCAAGTAAAATCTGTATTGTTGTGACGAATTCATAATGAGTTACTTGTTTTATTGGGTATTACGTCACTAATAGCAAAAAAAATTTAGTTAATTTAGAAAATATTATTATATATATAATATTAATATTATATACTAAATTTAGAAAATACTATATCACACGCTCAAAAATTGAAAATAAGAAGAAAATAGATACGTTCCGTTCGGTATACTTGATTAACACGTCAAATTAGATATACAGGGGGACGTTTAATTATGCATTTACTGAAGTTATGTCAATCACCTCCTCACCTCCAGCTAACCTCACTTTAATATGTCGAATGGGAACCCCCATCGTGTGATATATCATAGTAAGGAGCGTAAAATTCTCTATTTAACGGTATCAAAAAAAAAATGAAATCGATAAATGTGTAATTAAATAGTTAGCGAAAATGTCTAGAAATAATGAATATTTTATTTACGCCGAACTTTGGTATGTTATGTGGCTAACCCATGGTGTAATACATTAATTTAAAGGGCCTTCATTATGCTATCAATGGTTGTAAAAAAAATTAAAATTGATTGACCAAGAAGCAATTAAAGTGTAAATCGGTAGGGTAGAAAAAAAATTAATTAGTTTAACAAATTTATTTTATTAAATGTTCAAAATGCGCGCCGTTATTAGCAAGACAATAAAAAAGTCTATTTTCAAACTCCTTACGAACATTGGCAAGGGTCTGCCCGCTAATTTCTCTGCATTCTTAAAATATTCTATTTTTTAAATTCTCAATACTCTCAGGTGGGGGTTTTATAAGTTTTGCTTTTTAAGTAGCCCCAAAGAAAAAAGTCTAGTGGGGTTAGGTCCGGAGACCGCGCAGGCCATTCGATTGCACCACGTCTGCCAATCCACTTTTCTCGAAAGTTTTCATCAAGCCACTCTCGAACTAACAAAGCGTAGTGCGCGGGAGCTCCATCCTGCTGAAAATTTATATTATTTTCATTCAATAATATAGTACCATGTTGATCTACTTGATTTTCCATAGATTGGATGATGGAAGGGTATATTGCATTTTCTAAAAGGTTTAAATAAATTTCGCCAGTCAAATTTTCTTCCAAAAAAAATGGCCCGATTATTTCATTCCCATAAATTCCTGCCCAAACATTAATTTTTTGGGGATATTGGGTATGGCCTTCCCGAAAAACATGCGGATTTTCATTATTCTCTTTATCTACAGTTATGTCTGTTCACCAGGCCATAAAAAAAAGGTCGATTCGTCACTGAAGCAAATGTTCTTCAATAAATGGGGATCGTCGTCAACTCGCTGGCACATCACTTCACAAAATTGAATTCAAAATCATCTTCTCCGAGTTCATGAAGAATATGAATTTTATAAGGAAAGAACTTTTTTTTGTTTTAAACTTTATGTACGGAACCAGTGGAAATATTTATTAGTTTTGCGGCCTTTGGTATAGACAAAGTTGGATCCATAGCAAATTGTCCTAGTACTTCAACTTGGCATGCTTCATCGACAACTCTATTTTCATATTTTTTCTTATTGCAAATCGATCCCGTCTCTTTAAATTTTCGTATCAATTCTAATACGTATTTATGGCTCACGTTTTTATCTTGATACCTTTCATTAAATGCTCTCGCGGTTCTGCGAGCACACCGATCTTGAGCTCCATAAAGGAAAATTATTTCTATTCTTTCGGCTAGCGTATACACCATTTTATTAACTCAGTGTTTTAACTAAAATTGAAAAATTGCACGCGTCAAACTGACAGTTTTAATAATGATAAATCGCTAATCTGCTTTTTAAACGCCTTAAAAATGTAAGGTATTGCGTATATAATGTAAGGTGTTTTTTTGTACCTATTAGGTAGGTTTCGCAAAAAATATAAGTGAAATAAATACACATACAAAGTTATAAGACTGCAAAGATTTTTGCAAAAAATTTGAAGACACTTCTTAAAAAAATAAATAATTTGCTTGAACTAAATGTACTGTTTGTTACCACACATTTTAACTTCTAAATTGCTTGTATTTTTTTGATGATCTATTATAAAAAATGTAAGAATTTTAAAATGATGTAGGTACCACACTAAAAGTATTCATTTAAAATACCAAAGTTTGGCGTAAATAAAATATTCATTATTTCTAGATATTTTCGCTAACTATTTGCTTACATATTAACCGATTTCATTTTTTTTTGGTACCGTTGAATAGAGAATTTTACGCTGCTTACTATGATGTATCACACGATGGGGGTTCCCATTTGACATATTAAAGTGAGGTTAGCTGGAGGTGAGGAGGTGATTGACAGAACTTCAGTAAATGCATAATGAAACGTCCCCCTGTTATAATATCTAATTTGACGTGTTTTCTTTTTTTTTTTTTTTAAGAAAGTTATTAAAGGTGGATCGTTTTGAAATGAAAGCACTGTATACCTAGGAGCTTATAGAGGTTAAATCTATTAATCTCTGAGCTCGTTTCTTCTTTTCAATATCCTACCTAACTTTGTTATGAATATTAAAATTAAAAAACGATAAAAACAACGAGAAGACCTACTTTTTAAAAAATAACTAATTTTAATTTTTTAATGAGTTTGTGACGTTAAGTGACTATTAGGGGGTGAGTTTTAAATCATATTTTTCAAATCATTCACTTTACCAACCGACTGGCTCTTCATTATGGAAACCACGAAGATCATTAATTTTATTATTCATTTACACTTTAACGGACAGTAAAAAACGCTACAATATTAAATGCATAAGCAACTCCACTATTTATTTACCGACTATTTATACAAATATGAGAAAGAAATTCCCTTTTATTAATCCAAGTCGTGTTCGAATATTAATCACAAATTTTAAGATATACGTGTAGCCATGTATAATAACTGTAGTGATATCGCTAGGAGTAGGATTATTTTAATCATCATACTATCAAAGTTAGAATAAAATATTGCAGTTTCATCGGCCCAATATTTTAAAAGGGATTATTTTTTATCTTATATTAAAACTAATTTATTAAGACATTTTTGCATTACAAAGGTAACATTGACCTGGTGTGGTATAGTACACCCAAATTGGTTTATATTTAAGACGTTTATTTAAAATTTTGAGTACAGCACTTGCTAATAATTAATTACTTCAATTAATTAATTTAATTATAGTACCTCCTGGAACAAGAAAGGTATTTTATCTATCTCGACATTCGCTTCATTTACACCACACAAACTTGTGTTTAATTATTAGGTAAATATAATAAACAATTTTAATGCAATTTATTACAGATCTTATAGGTACTATCTACTACTATACGATGTACTACTACTAGGTACTATTGCTACGTTTACAACGCGCAGATCTATTAGATCCATGGATTAAATGATAAAGCGGGTACTCACTTAAAGGTGTATCACGTAACGTATCTGATACGGTATCAAGTGAGTACGTCAGCGCGAGCCTGCTGCGAACTTCTTCTAGGAGGATCGCACTGCGCTCGTAGCTATCCGTCTCATGGCGGTTTTTTGACGAACACAAAGAGGTTCGCAGCGCGCTCGTGGACGTCAGTTTGATCGTATTTCAAGTGTGTACGTCGACGTATTGACACGATGGAAGAGCAGTGGACGGAAGAAAAGTGTGTTAATTTAATTGAAATTTACCAATATTATGCAGTGTTATGGGATCCGAAAGACTCTAATTACTATAAAAAAAAATTGAAAGCAGATGCCTGGGAGAATATTGGTCAGGCTATGGGTATACCGGCAGGAAGTTGCAAGAAAAAGTTTATAACCTTATTGGCTTGCTACAGAAGGGAGAAAATGAAAACGAAGAACAGCCATGGAACCGGTAAAGGTATGTATTAATAACTAACTTTTTTTTTTAACAATTTTTGTTTACAATTTTTTATATTTATGCTAATTTATTACAGGTACTTCAGAAATTTATAGCAGCAAATGGTTTGCTTTCTAAGCAATGTCCTTCCTCGCAAAGAGAGATGCTCCACGGAAAAATCGACTAAATACTATATAGTGTAAGTATTTTATATAAAGTAAAAATATTTAAAATATACAGGGTGTAACATAAAGGTTGGGAATAAATTAAATGGTAGATTCCTTGGTAAAAAATAATATTTTTTCCATATGAAGTTATGCTTTACGGGGTTTCTTTTCAACTTACAGGGTGTCAACTTTTTTTTAAAAAATTGTATTTGTTTTTTTTTTAGATTTTGAATTTTAAATTTACTTTTTGGTAATAACAGGTTTTTACTGTAAAAAAGCTATTTTTTTAACCAGGAATACGGCATTTACTTTATTCCCAACCTTTATATTACGCGCTCGTTTAGAGCTGATTCAAGAATATTTGTCTTGCCAGGCAATTCTTCCCTCGGCCATGAAATAGTCTGCTAATTCATTTCTTAGTCCTTTAACTTCTGCTGTAGAGCGGCGTGCAATATTTCTTATAGGATAGAATGATATCATATCATGATCGTGTCGCCAAGTTCCTTCGATTAATTGTCCATCTTCATTTTCGCTATCGACGTAGTGCCATGGCATATAAAAATTACATGAAGAGGGTCGCCTCAAAAAATTGTGCAAGTGAACTATATCCATTACTACAACAGTCGCTTTATCTGGCTCCAAGAGCATTGGTTTTCTTAGCACCCTGAAAGTGGATGACATAATCCCAAAAACGTTTTCAACCACTCTCCTAGCTCTGCTCAATCTATAATTAAAAATCCTTTCTTTCGAGCCCTTGGGATGATTCTGCCCTGGATAAGGTTTCATAACACTTTCGCTCATGACAAAAGCAAAATCGGCAAGAATAAACTAAGGTAGTTCTACCGTTTAGATGTGTAGGTGCTGGTAATTGAAGTTCATTATTTTCAATCATCTCGTGCAGTTTGCTGTTTTTAAAAACCCCTCCGTCCGAAATCCTTCCTTGACAGCCGGCATCCACGTAAAGAATGTTATAATTTGCATCCACCAGTGCAAAGAGAATGATGCTGTATGTAAACTTATAATTAAAGAATTCTGCTTCACTGTTAAATGGAGCTTGTAATAATACATGTTTCCCGTCCATCGCCCCAATGCAATTGGGAAAATTCCACAAAACATTAAAATCGTCTGAAATAGTTTTCCACTCTTCACAGTTGTTAGGAATCTGCAACAAAGGAACCAATCAATATTTTTTAATGTTTATTCATATATATTTGAAGAAAAAAATATATAATATTGTATAATTTCCAATATTGTTTCAGGAGAGTAATGGGATGAAGACAGGACATGGTGAAATAGCTGAAGTATCAGCTGAAGAAGACAGCTTAGCAACACCAGAAGTAGCGCCAGAGACACCAAGGAAATCGGCAAAACCGGATCCAAAATTACAAATGCTGAAAGAGGCTTTCGGAAAACTGAGAAACTCTTAAAAACTGTTTCTTCAAAACCAACTGATCCAATTAGCAATATACGAAATTAGAAGTTTTTTGGAATTCGTCGGAAGTAAAATGACAAAGTATTCCGAAAACACTAAAAACGCTGTGCAAGAAGGCATATGCGACTTAATTTTCAAGGCAGACAGACATTACTTTGATAATAATGTTAACATTCAACCTGTTTACTCCAACCCGATACGACCAGGTGAATACCATACAGCACCGAGTACATCCGGATATGTGTTACATGTTCCTACTCAACTAGATCGACATCTCTCTCAGCAATCCCAAGGCCAAGAATCTCTGGTTCAGTCATCTTTAAACCAGTCATCCTTAAACCTGCCATCCCGGAGTCGTCTCCAAAGCAGCTAGCTTCAGATCATCTATACTCAGAGTATTTCGGAGCGTCTACAATCACAGAGCAATTGATGTCTTCAAAAGACTCTCAACGCCTCCTGTCTCCTATTCAGATACATTCAGGACAACCATCACCAAATTGTCAGCCATCTCCGCATAGTGAATTATCAGAGTTACTTGGTATGGACTTTAATGATTAGGTATAGGTAGTTTAAAGAATAATAAAAGTATCTTACCTTCACGTTGCCTTTTAAGACGTCAATGATTGCTTTACAAATTTCTGGAACAAATTTGCTTATGACTTGCTTGGATATTCTAAATGTATACTGCAAATTAGTAAACGAATCACCACTTGCCAAAAATCTCAGTGTTACAGCCAATTTGTCTTGAACTGTTATAGCTTTTCTGAACTTCGTGTCTTTAGTGAAAATCTTAGGTCCAATAAGATTTAATAGGAATTCAAAATCTGTAGGTGCCATATGCGTGAAATTCTTGAAATGTCCACTGATCTCTTGAGACTTCATGTCCAATATTAAATTAGTTCGATTTCTTTTTTTGTATATTTCACTTTGCCAAAATCGACGAGGCTTTTTATAATCTTCAGTGAGGTTGTATATAAATATAAACGCAGCACAAGCTACCATTTCGGATAACATTTTCCGCGTGATTTCTTTGCGAGCAATGCGAAGCTCTTGCTAAAAAGAGCGGATCCGAAAGCTCTTAGCTGGATACGCCGTAAACGAAGACGAGGCGTACACACTTAGGTTGATACCGTATCAGATACGTTACGTGATACACCTTTAAGTGAGTACCCGCCTATAGACTATTTTATTTAGTACATCCCTGTTTACAAGGATTGATTTTAGGATTAAATTAGTGCAGTAATTTAACTAATAATTTCTTTTTTAAGGCTTAAGCTTGTTCTCTGTATTTTTGTGTACACAAATAAAAACCTCGTAAGCTAACACCCAATATAATGTCAAACCTGTCATTTTGGTACTTCAAAATAGGTCCTAGGTGTTTACACCGAAAAAAACTAAATTTAATCTGTTTGGGAAGCATCAAATTCGCGTATTAAATTTTAGTACGCTGCCGTTTAAAAAATAGTCCTCGTGACGTCATTTCATCCAAGTATTAAATATTTGGTACCTCCGTTGTAAACGTAGCTAATTAAAAGATAGATAATATTTGGGAGCAGGCTTCTGTATTAAGGATATGGGCTTGTATTGAAAACAGGTTTTTTTTAAGGAAGGAAAACATTTTGGAAAAAAATTATAATATTTTCGTCGAAAACTCTTTTGTGAAAATGAATAAGGTTTTCAAATAAATCGCACAAAGTAGAGATCAATTTAAAATCACAATTGGATTTTATTATTTCTATTGCTGAAGGATTTTTTAAATACCCTTTTTCCTTAATGGTTTTTAAAACTGGAAAGATCCTGTATTTTGATGGTAGTTATTACTATAAAAACCTTGAATTTAGCCTGATTTTAATTTACCTTAAATATTTTTTAATGATCTCCTATTGGCATTGTAAAAAAGACAATGTATACCCCTAGATGAATTAAATTAGGCAAAAATCCGCCACAAAATATTTACAAATATCTCTTTTAGGTAATAATATTGAATTTTCTGAGACCCTAGTTTCTTGAAGTTAGTATCTACCTCTAATAAAAAAAACACCCTGTATAAAAAACATACCTTAGTTCGAAGCTAAAAGGCTTCACAAATAAAATATATAAGCCACCCTATATAATTCTTTATAATGGAATAACTTTATTTTAATCACCAGTACACCAAGGTATATTTTTTAGATCCTACCGCTCAAAACAATACCGAGAAGGATCTTCAAGTAACACTCTTTGTAGACTCAAATATTGAAATTTGTACATACCAACACAATATTAAAAATGCTGCTAGCAACTATATGTGTCGCGTTACGATCAAGTTACAACCACAACGAAATTTTCAGGAGGTTCAAGTTTCTGTGTATGTTTTAAGGCCATTAAAGGTGGTTCCTAGCATACATTTTTTTAGGTAAAATGTAAAATTTTTGGTTGTTGCAGGTTCTATTTAATTACGATTTTCATATCTTTTCAGTAATCTATGTGATGGAAAAACCTTAGAGTCACACGTATTTGTGGATGAAGCCCAAGACGTACCTTCACTAGAATTGGAAATAAAAGTATCTCTGATAACAAATTTAGGAGTTCCACATGCCATATCGAAAAAAACCATGCTACCCGCCACGCTAATATTAGAAGCCTGTAGTCCTGAAAAAGAAAATACACATAGAATTACACTCATTATTAATCAAAGCGCTGTCGGCCTATCCAAATTATTTCCAGGTACTATGAGTGGTTTTTGGAAATTTTCAAAACATTATTACAGAAATGTTATTTTAGAATATATTGATATTGAAAATCAGCAATCTTCACCGAATGCGATTGGCTTAAGAGGCCCATCTGGAAATACTGGCACTATTTTACTAGCAAAGTCTTCCGAAAGGTATCGCTTGCAATCAAACAGTTTAAGCTTATTGAGTGTTGTGTTAGAGCAGCTAATTTTGCGACTGAGAAGAAATTTTGCTAATGCTAGTGATTTCAAGATAATTTTCAACTCTAGTTTGCCAAGCCCTGAGGTGTTTGAATATATCAGTGAACATTTTGCTGTTAAGAATGAAGTTAAAAAGTTGAAGGTTCGTCCATAAAATTATTGCTCTCCAAAATAATATATATTAAATATTATAAACGTAGTTAATGCAATCTTTATCAATTTAAATAATAATAATTTTTTAAAACATATTTTCCACATGCATAAAACAAAATTTTTTCAGGAATCTCTATCTCAAGTATGCGCTCAATTTCGCCTCATCCAAAAAAGACTTATTACAAAGTACCGAGCAAAAAACCCAAGTTCTCTTAAATCTTTGGAGTTTTTATTGGATGATACTCATGCAGACATCTTAGAAGCAGCAGGCAACCTAGAAAGTGAAAATGAAAAATTATTTAAATGCCAAATCAATTTATCTTGTGCCTTACACCTAATCAAGCAATTAATTGGCTTATTAAATATTGATGACGAATTAGTAACTTATCTAAATTCAATATTTTGTCCTCTAGTAAATGATATAGAAGGTCAGGTAAGAATAAAAATACAAGTAAACAAAGTTCAAAGAAAAATTTCCGGATATACATATATAACGTTTTTTATATATGTATATCTTTATCGTAATCGATCATTGGCATTACGAGTTATATATAGTTTATAAAGATCGTTTATTTTCAGCTTTAATTAATGGTTTTAAGTTAAAATTAAAACCATTTTTTTTTAATATAATTAGAAATACTCAAAACAAGGAATGAAAGGACTAATTCAGTCTTGCAAATATAATTATCACCCCTACGAAGAAAAAAGTAGGACTAAAATACATGCACCCTCGCTTCGACCATTTTAGATTATTAATAATAAACCAAAATAATTAACGACTTATTCCTTCTTAAAATGGATGTTAATTCTATTAAATTATGTCACCACGGAAAAATCCATATTATAAAAAGCAATCCCTATGAGATTTTATTTTACAGATATCCTTCACACAACTATTACGTTGGAATTATTATGATGACTTGTGATAACTGAGTATTATCTAGCATAATTTTTAGTATGTTTCATACTGTATTTTGTTATACTGTGAAACCACACTATAGTCCTATATGGCACTCAAGTAGTTACAAAATAGTATTTGCATCTAGTCCGATATTCCCAACTATTAGATACTGCCTTATTTTGTAGTAAACATTTTTCGGCTTTTTAGAAATGTTTCCAATAACTCTCATCCGGGCTTTATTTAGAATAATTCAATGCTGAGTGGTTTCGAGAAGCCCTCTGAGCTTGATCGCATTTACATAGACATCTTCAGGGCATTCGACACTAAGTTATGTGCATTTGGTCAAAAAGTTTGAAACTTTGGAGCTCGGTGCTGTTTTGTTAGATAGATCATAAAGCTTGTGGAAATTAGTTACTACATATCATTTAGTGGTTTATATATATGTACATATATTTTGGACCTCTCCATGACGACATAAAAAATATGTCTAAGGCATAAATATGGAAAACCACTGAAGAGATGTCAAGTTTGAAGAAGAAATTATTTTTTATTAACAAATAAACTGCTAAAAAAGACGCAGCTTAATTCAAAATTAGGATTAGGCAGATTTTAATAAAAACATTATTTTATAGTATTGTACGGTTCTTACTGTTTGTTTACGTGTGAATTAAAGCACTTGATGCACAACAATAGTTAAATGATTTATTACACACATACAGACCATCACATAAGCCTACTAGAAACAGTTATTTACACTATATTTATTTCGATTTACAAGTTGTGCCAATATTCAGACTTGAACTTTCTTCTTAGATGCAAAGCCTCATTATGCATTAGCTAGAACATTATTCCAGAAGATTCGCTAAATTTTCACATGCATCCCGAGATGTCGTGCGGGGGACCGCCGCTTGCGCCTCTTTTTAATTTTTTTTCTGGTTAATAGATAGAAAATATTTCTGCCGGGTCTCTTCATCAGTTATGTTAAGTATTTTTTCCGACTCTGGGGTTAGACCTATGCAGTACAAATTTTTTCCGAATGCCAAAGTCATGGCGTCGCAACTTTTTCGGTCACTAGAATGGGAAATGAATTTATCTAACATCAAATCCGGCCGTCTGGTTTTCCGCAGCTCAGTGTCTTCGTGGTTTACTTAATAAGGAGTCAGTCGGTTAAAGTGAATGACCCGAGTTTTATCTTTCGGCGGCTTTTGTATCTTGTAAGGGATCATCGTTTAGGCCTTCCAGAACTTTGCAAGGCTCATCCCAGAATGTTTAAAGTTTCTGACACAGACCCTTCCGTCTCTCAGAGTCGTAAAGCCAAACCAAGTTACTATTATTGTACCTCTTTCATTGGCATTGACATCATATATGTCCCTCATCCAGTCAGGGCTTGCCCTCTATTTCCTATCCAGTACCTTTCAAATCTATTATCAAGGAAATTTAATATAATCTGCCATTTATGAGGTGGAGCATCATCTTGTTGAAGACACAGATTACGTCATTCTTCTAGAGGAACTTCTTCCAGCGGTGTTGGAATTTGATGAATATTTGACGTGTAGTGTATTATATATTTTTGATGTAGAATTTATTAAATAGTAAAAATTTTACCTCAGTCACGATAAAGCGCTAGCCGGACGATGTTGACAATTTTCTTTTCACTGGATCCGGTACACCACGTCGTTTATTCTGGTGACCACATGGAATGAACCTTCCCAATCCTTTGGTGACTTACCCTTCGTTCTCCGTGGATAGTATAACCAAACTTTGTCCGCAGAATTAAAGCTGATAGCATTTGCTTTTATGTCATAATGTGATTTCATTCTGTTACTTTCTAGGCGAAAACTATCCCATGCTTTTTCGTGGACTATTTACAAAAGCTCTTGTAGATTGTCGATGTACTCCTCATGAGTTTGAGCCTTGTAGCGTCTCAGTATAGCTCAGTAATATTGGTGAAATCTAAACGAAGTTCATCACCGAAAAACAACTTTTCCCGGGCTTTTTTCCAGTAGACTGGTGAATAGAAGAACCAATAGGAATAATTGTATACATGTATCCTAGTTGGTTTGCTTAGAGTTTACCACAATTGTCAAAAATATTTAAAATGTGCGATTAGATCTTTCAACCATTATATCAGACTTAGGGTGGCGCGGGTCTTATTGATTCACAGAAAATGGCATATGTGTTGGAACATTTGTGACTGAAATTACCTTCCTCGACTTAAACGTATATCTCTGGGGACACCCAATCGGAAATCCAGTTCTGGAACAGCACTTCAGCTAATGTGGTTGCTTGTTGAATTGGAATAGGATAAAACTCGAGCCACTTACTAAAGTAATCAAGAGCATATCGATTTCCAGAGCTGCTAATAAGCTGCTAAAAAGGCCCTGCTACGTCTAGGGCAATTCGTTCAAAGAGTGCACCAACAAGATACTGCATACTTTTTCTTCGGGTGTGGGTTCTTGGCCTGTGGCTTGACGAACATTGCTCATACTGTCGGCACCAGCGTTCAAGATCTTCATGACTGCTTAGCCAGTAAAACCGTTCTCTCACTTTTGCCGAGGCTTTACTCAAAAAAGTTTTCCGCTAACACCGCCATGGACAGCTTTAAGAACTTTTGGAATATGTTTTGGAGAGAGAACTGTCAGCTTTACTTATTTTTATCCATCTACGATCTTACAGACTCTTTTTCACAATCCATTTTGTATAACCAATAAATTTCATTGAGACCAGTCAGCTTTAAACTCAGGAGATTTTTCAAAAATATCGTTTCTTTCTAGCTTCGAAATTTCTCCATACTTCACTTCATAAATAAGGCCAAATACTGGGTCATCACACTGATCTTGGATTAAACCAGCTGCGTCCCGCACTCAACACACTGTTGCCTTTTTCAATGAAAGGTCTTCTGCATATTTGTCTTTCCTATATTCTACTGTAAAGTGTAACCGTTGTAATTGTTGAAGCCACCTAGTTATTTGTCCTTTAGATTTTTTGGACTAAAACAGTCATTTTAGGGAACTATAGTCAGTCCTAAGGATGAAACGTTAACCATTCAATATATACTTAATATTTACTGTTGTCCATAGCTATTCTATGGCCACATAATTTCTGACTCTAATAGCATTTTATTAAAATAAGCTATACTTACTCGCCATCATCATATTTTTGTGAAAGGATGGCTCGAATTTCAACATTGCTTGCATCTGTATCTAAAATAAAAATTTCGTCGGATCGTTAAAATTGGAGATGTTCACAGTACTCTTTTTAGCCCTTGAAATGCTTCTTCACAGTCTGTTGACCAACCAAATAACTTTTTTGTCCTCCGTAAGCTTATGTAGAGGTTTTGCAAGGTTAGCGAAATTTCTTACGAATCTTCTGTAATAGGTGCAAAGACCCAGAAAGCTTCCTAACTGGTGTTAAGCAGTGCTTTTACTTTTTCTGGATCAGTCTTGACACCATTTTCTGATATTACATGGGCAAGTTTATATCGAACTTATTTTTGAAATACGAAACACTTTTTAGTACTTAGTTTCAGGCTGGCCCCTCGCAGCTTGACAAATAAATCTTGAATATTCTTTAAATGATTCAGATTTTTTTTCCACTATGATGACGTTATCTAGAAACTAAACATGATTCCCAAGTGATTCCACCACCAGCCTTTCAAAAGTGGCTGGGGCATTACAGAGTCCAAAGGGCATGACTATAAACTACGAAAATCTTGTTTTGGTCAAGTATGCCACCTTTTCTTTATCTTCTGGGTACATTTTTGCCTGCCAAAATCCACTCTTCAGATTGAAAATCATTGTGATCGTCATAACGTGTGCAGAGTTTAATCAATTCTTGGTAGGGGATAACCGTTTTCCTTGGTAATATAATTTAGTCCCCGATAGTCTACACAAAATCTAGTAGATCCGTCTTTTTTCTTTACTAGCACAACTGAAGTTGTCCAAGGACCGATTCCAGCACTCCTGGTGTCCTGATTTCTTAAAGCATTAAAAAAGTTCACCTTGATCTAGTTATCGGAATAGCAGGTGGTTATTTTATTGGGACATTGTCTCCAGTATTAATTCGATGCTGCGCTAAATTAGTACTTCCCAGGTCATTATCGTGCAAGGAAAACACATCTTGATTTTCTTCAATAAGACTTCGTAATTTACTACACTGGTCAATGGCCAAATTCGCAAAAGCCTGCTTGAATGACGAATTCTATTAGCATTTTTCATTACTGCCGCTCCTTTAGAGCATACGCCAATGTTCTCTTTTTATTTTAGGTGTTTATCATACTCTTTCAAGTTTATCTCCAATATCGGATTTCGTTTATCGGAAAACGTTGGGCGAAAGAATAAGCTAGATTTACAAGGTATGCACCAGTACGTCAAAATTAAGCCGATCCTCAGATGGCTTTATTCTTAATATTGCTTCTCCTCTTAAGCATATCGTTTCCGCTGGCAGCGGCCTCGAACTGATTCAAGTAGGTACTACATGCTTCTTTGCCATCGAATTTTAGTGGCTTAATTTTCATGATTTATATTCCAAGATCGGAATAAATAGGGGCATGGTTTACTTGTGTTTATAGTTCTAGTATTTTTTTAGGTACTTTTCCAAATTCTTCTTCACCTTTTGCTTCAGAGTGGGTCACTTACTCTCTTTTCTTCACCTTAAGATCTTCTTGAGGTTGTGAATCTCGTTCATCTTGTTGCCGGTCCCGTTCCTCTAGTTTTTCTCTATTTTTCTTATCACGTTCTTCTAACTCCTTTTTAATATCTGGTTTGAAGTTTAGCACGGCTTCTTTCATGGCCTCATCAGATTTTCTTGCTTTCTATCTCGATCTTCGTTTTCTTTCTTCGGGTCATCTCTCAAAGTTTTGAAGTTCAGGTCTTGAAGTTCTTTGTCTCGTTTTTCTTGTTCTTCTCTTTGCTTTTTGTCTTGCGCTTTTTGTTCTTTTCTTTGTTTCTTGTCTCGTTCTTCTTGTTTACGCTCTCGTTCCTCTTGTCCTTTTTTTTGTTGCTGCTGCATCTTTAATAGCAGCTCCAGTAATTTCTCGGTCTCTATCTTAGCTTGACTTCTCAGACATAAAGTATCATTAATTGGAAGAAGATTGGCCTTATATGAGATAAATTCACTCAAATTACAAAATTTCATTTTTCCTATGACCAGCAGTCCACCTAAGAACATTATTTATTAAGCATTTACTAGTACAGTTGCTATAAACATACATTGCTGTTATTGAATAATAAGATTTATCCATAATTGCTCCTAGAGAGCTGGAACAGTTTCAAGCATTTAAGTAACATATTCATATTTAAATCGTTTTATTGAGATGGATTATAACATTATGATCCTGCTTGGCAACCTCACTATTTCTCCGCTTCTCAGATGGAGACATTGACCCATTCTCCGATTGTTTTTTTAGACATAGGGCTTTGGTTTGTTTGAGTTTAACTTGGAAGTTGTTTTATTTGGGTATTCGCCTGTTAAGCAGAATGTTGCTGGGAAGTAAATTTTAAAATTTCTAGTATAGGTTGGCAAATTTATAGACTACAATATAGTTTATTATCTGTTTTATTTAATCAGGGTTTATTTTCTGTAGACCTTTAATGATTTACATATCACAAAACGTGCATAGACATCATGATAATTATTATAAGCTATTGTTGCGGGAGAAATATTTTTATGGTAATAAAAAAACATAATTTTATAAAAAGATGGAAAAATTGTTAAATCTCAATAATGTAAATTTTAAAAATATTAAATGGAAGCTATTCCGAAAAAAATTAGACATAAAAAGGAATTGCAAAGCATAAAACGGGATCAACACAAGAAGAAAACTATCTGTATATTATTATTAACAAGAACATTTTCCGGTAAAGAAATTAAAAAATTAGGAATAAAAAATAACTTCTCTCGTTTTATATGTTTTTTGTATTAAATTCAAAACTGTTATTTATAAGTACAACTTTATTCGTTTCCAAATGTAACAAATTTATTACTGGTAACTAATTGTGTCTTAACATTTATTATGAATATTTTTCCTTCTTAACAATTTTTTTTCTTTTTATAATAAGGCTTGGGAGGATGTTATGGATGGTTCCCTTTGCTACTTACTTCGAACAGTAATGGCTAAAACTGAAAAAGATAGACTAAGAGCTCCCCAAACCAGTTTCGAGGAAATTAATAATATGGCGAAGTTTGAAAAACATTTTTCACAAGTACTGGAGAGAATTCCTAAGCAGAACTCATTAAAAGAAAGTAATGACGGACTGTTTACTGAAGGTAAAAAATTTTTACTGAAGGTAAAAAATACGCAACTAAAGTATTCTACCTAATCTTTTTTTTGTTAGAAACGGAAATTCAGCCAGATAAATCAGATGGTTCTTCTTCCGACCAGAAAATAGAAAAACCTATCGGAAGCCAGTACGGTGAGTTTAGTACCAGATTGCTATCGGCGAGGAAAAGTTTAATGAGAAGACATACAACTGGTGAAGGGACCAATGAAGATTTAATATAATTAACGATAATGTGTGGTGCCGTGAAAGTTTCATTTTCTTGTTTTTTATGTAATATATTATCTCAAGAAAATACAATATTTAGTCCTAATGTTTGCTTAACTTTCATTAGCAGTTAATAATTTCGTTAACAAATAAATCATTCCTATGCTTTAAAGATGATATGCATTGTCTCCATGCAGAATAGTGGAATAACCTAATTTTTTCAACACATGGAATATTAAAAAAAACACTCAGTTACGTTAATTTAATTTTTCATTTCTGTAAATACGTTGTATTATACAAGAATGTTTAAAAAGCATGTAAACTGTAATTTTTTAAATTAAGGTCAAAGATTTTTTTTCTGAATATTAAGGAAAAGCAACACGGCATTTTTACCGATTGTCTTAACAAATTATGTGTAGCGAAATTATCATCTGACAAAGTTCTACCATTGAGTTAACAACATCAATGTCTTTTATTGCCATTCTTCTTAGTCTTATTTAGGTGCCGCAATGAAATAAGCCTACATTTCAGATAACAATAAATAAATAGTGAAGAAATAGTCCATACTTGCAGTGGAGTCGTAGGTTAAGGTAAAATGAAAATCCTGCAGTCTCCCTCCACTTATTTATTAAGCATTTAGTTATTTAAAATTCCCTACATGTTTCGGACACAGTGGTGTCCATCATCAGGGGATACTAAAAGGAAATAGTTCGGAACAAAAGACAAACAGACACAGAAAAACAACAAACTTAAAAATTAATATAAGATACACTTACAAAGGTTTAAAATTGGTATTGGGCGTATATCCAGCCCCAGGGTTTGATTCCATGTCAAAAGCCCTCTATTTGTTATTATTGTTTTTTTTAATTTTATTAATTTACATGCTGTTATTGACAATGTTATGTTTTATAATATTTAATTCTATGTTGAAGTGAGCGTTATCTAGGCCCTAGGGAAATCGAGAAAAGTCTAGAAAAGTGGGAATGGAAAGCTGCGAATTTCTGGCTATTAGGGTGACTTTAGTTATAAGGGATAGTACTGTCAGTGGATGTAGGCTTACGGAATATTAAAAATTTGATCTTAGTGTTTATACGTGTTAGTTTAAGATCTAAAAATGCTAAAGATTCGTTGCTTTCAATTTCAAAAGTAAAATTATGCATGAGTGTAGTAAAATTATGTGAGTTTTATTTGTAGTATTTATAGTTAAATTGAGAAAAAATTTGTTGTAAAATTAAGTCAACGAGAACACAAAGGTTATTAATATGGAGTTTTTCAAGATCAGTATTTTTTTTAAGTAAGTCTGCAACCAAAGGTAAACAGCCTCAGGAGGAATGCTAGGGAAGAGGTTAGAAACATCAAAAGATACTAGAAAAGATGAATTGGGTAGAATGATATCTTTCAACTAGTTGAGCTAGTTGAGTGGAATTTTTTGAAGAAAATGAACTTTTAAGCTTAGTGAGGTAAAGTAAGGCGTGGTTGAGCCAATAACTCAAACACTCACGTGGAGAGTTACAATAAGAAACCACTGGAAGAATAGGTATATCATGCTTGTGGATTTTGGGCAAGCCGTACAACAAAGGGATAGACGGATTGATAGGTGTGAGTTTAAATTTATTTGTGCTAAATATTCTAAAGTTGTGTTTACTTGTTTTAATGTATTTTTAAATTTAACCAAAAATTTGTCAGTAGGACAGAGGTTGACAACTGAAAAACTATCTGTGGACAGAAACAGTGGTTCCAACTGTTTCAACATATTGAACTCTGTCCAAGATCACAAGACAGTTGCCATTGTCTGCTTTAGTTAAGGTCAAGTTATTAGTAGTAATCTTATTCTGTAAAGATTTTAGCGTCTTAAGATTAGGGGAAACACTCGAGGGAGAAAAGTTATTATGCCCATGATATGTGTTAATACATGAAGCAGCCTGGGATCTGAGTGTCTCCTTTAATGGGAGATCATAAATTTCCACAGTCTCCCTCCTTTTATTTATTAAGCATTTGGTTATTTAAATTCCCTACATGTTTCGGACACGGTGGTGTACATCATCAGGGGATACTGAAAGGAAATAGTTCCGGAACACAGAAAAAAAAACAAACTTAAAAATTAGTATAAGATGCACTTCTAAAGGTTTAAAATTGGTATTGGATATACGCCCCCGGCTTTGATTCCATGTCAAAAGCCCTCTATTTGTTATTATTGTTTTTTTATTTTATTAATTTATATGCTGTTATTGACAAGGACCAAACAGTATGCTAAAAATATATATTCTAAACTGAAACATTATTATAAAAAACTCCAAACATATGTTGAATGAACTATTGGAGCATATTTGCTGAAATTTAGCGAATCTGGTATCATAGGCATTAGATTTATAGTCTAAAACTATTATTGACATTTTTACAAATAGTGGGAGCTAAACCAATTGAAAACTGGAGATCGGGATAAATTTAGAAGCAAAAAAATATTCATCTCTATCAGGGCAGCTATTGGAAGGGTTAGACACTGCTAAGAAAAAATCTGTTCAGTTTTCTTAAATTGTGTAGTTAAATTAATTACTAAAATCAGTTTTAATCAAATAGTTCATTCTTTCACTTAGTTCCAAATTGTTCTTAAACCTTAACTTTTAAATACTTTAACTCAGTTGCACTTGGCTTATTGTGTAGAAATAGTTTTGTTGAAATATTTCTATTAAAATGCGTTTAAAAGAATGTTTTGTAAATGAAATTAACTTTTAAAATTAAAAACTGGCCAGCTAACGTGAGTGAAAACCAGGTAAGGTCTCACACAACAGGAAGAACACAACACTTTCCTTTTTTAATTAATTTATTAATTAATTTCTTTTTTAATAAATACAGTCCACCTTTCTCAACTCTCAGAGAGCTAAAAAATATAATAAAAGTAAAAATAACAATAATTTTTTTAGTCACTTCGACCGAATTACCATTTTTTCTTCATTTCATTCTATTTTAATTTAAAAGCAGTTATTTGTTGATCCAAAATAACTTATTAGATTTTGTGTTTTTCATTATCCTTCACAGGTCGTTTTACGCTCGGTCTTATCTGCTGGAATTCAAACTAGAAATATAAATAGATAAAAAACTGCAAATATTTTTACCTGAGTTATATTCCTAAGAAGAGCTGACTCTCCAGTGTAAATCTACGCACTTGCGGGGTTGGCTACATAAGTACTTTTTGCCTTATAATAAACCTTAGATTTTAAGGCGCTTCATCTCATTGTTTCTGTTGCTGCACGTTATACTGTCAATTTGTACTTTTAGAAATAAAATTGTTTTTTAAAAAGTCTCCGTGTCGTTCAACGTTCGTATTTGGCGCAGTCGGTAGGATTGTGCCCTAGTCGTCACGAAATTCGGTCTACAAAATTTTCGTACCGTACGGAAATCGTGCCGAAAAATAAAGACTTCTAAGAGTGTTTCCAACACTAATAGTGCAATCCAGAAGAACAAGCGACACCTGACACCTCTGTAGGCAGACTCAAGAGATCACGGGGAGAAGAAGTCACGCAGTAAGTGCCTTTTCCTTTGACCTCTATAAAACCTTTGTTTAAGGAATTTATAGGGATATTTGGGAATTCTCGTGAATTAAACGCATATAAATTTTATTTCCAGCACATTGAATGCATTTTTAGTTGATAGTTCCAGCGAATTGATCCCATTTAATTTTAATATCAAGTGCATGGATCGCATTTAGTTTTAGAACATTTTATCATTCTTATGAACGATATAGAAGAACTAAGTACTTCACTCAGTGATTTATCTTTAATAGAAAAACTTATAGAAATGACTCCACCATCCACTACCCCCAAAGTAAATTGGGATCTTTTCAGATCTAAATTAAGCAATATTAAGCCTTACGATGGTGATTGCAATAAGCTTAATAAATTTATTAGTAGGTGCGAAAGCTTTATTGATAGTTATAGGAACCTCAACGGCGAGGAATTAAATAAACATATATTCGAATGTATCCAGGAAAAATTAATTAATAGAGCTGAAAGTTTAGTCGGTAACCGCAACGAAATAACTGATTAGTTTACTTTACGTGATGCTTTAATATTCTGGATCTGGATTGTCTAACTCAAGAGTTAGTTAGAACCAGACCTTAGAAAAATGAACATTTGTTAAGTTTTGGTAATAGGCTTCAACTTTTAAGAAGCGATATTGCTCAAAAAATAGGTAATGATTCTAGCTATAGTATTAATGAAAAACTATGCCACATTAAACATTACGAAAAAACTGCCCTAAATACTTTTATTGCAGGCTGCACAGGGGTTCAAAAAAATAATATGCATCTAAAAAGGCCCGCCAGTCTTGAAGACGCAATGGCCTATATTAAAGAGTTCGAAAATTTTGAAAGGCTTTATGGCAGTTTCGAAATAAATAAATTTCAAAAATATAGTCACAATGCTAATAATAATGTATAAAATAACTTTAGGAATAGTAATCCCCCGAGTAACCCTCAGTCATATAACAGACAAAATTACAATAACTCCTTTAATTCACAACCCAATCAACCACAGTACTATCAAACACCACAGTTCCCTAATCAACATAACTCTTTTACACCACAAATGCAAACTTCTCAATTTCCAACTGGCCCTGTTAACATGCCACCCCCAAGGCAGTTACCACCCCAAAAATATTTCATAAACAGTCAAGTTTTTGGAAAACCAAAGAATGTCTTTAAACCCGTTCAAATAAATCCGCGGGATTTGCCAAAACCGGAACCAATGTCCACCACTTTCAGAAATCCTTCTATGAAAAGTTTTAGACCACCCCCACAGTATGGAAATCGCAACTATTTCCAAACAAACCCAAATGTAAAACCCGACTTCACATTCCAGAATAAAATCACCAGGAATATCAATCCTCTCGAGAATATTCCGATAATTATGAAGGTGCACCAATTATGCTGATAATTGGGAAACAGATTATGCTCAAGACTATTTTGATGAAATTGATCAAAATGTGGAATTAAAAAAGCAAGAGAAAAATCCCCAACATTCAAATGAAATCTATAATACTAACTATCTCAATTTTCAAGACCTATCCATAACAGACCAAACAACATAGTAGAAATAAATATTTTTTCTTATAACTCGCTACCCTATCTTGTAGTTAGCCCCCAAAACAAAATTGTTGATCGACACTGGTAGTAGTAGATCAATACTAAAACCGTATATTGCAGAAAAATATTTCCCGAGTTGTATATATAACCCTAAAAACATAATAAAGACAGCTGTAGGTAGCAAAAATACCCAGTATCAAGCTACAACCCCTTTACTGTCAGAATATGGAATCAACAATAAAATAAATTTTTTACTTTTTGATTTCCATGATTATTTTGTCGGAGTAATTGGGCTTACAGATTTACTGAAAACAAACCTAAACATTGACTTTAATAACCAAATACTTTGTAACAGCAAAATAACAATACCATTTAAGTTTCGACAACGCGAGGACGTTAACATCACCTTATCTTTGAACCCTCACGAACGCACATTAAAAAGTCTACCTGTTTCTGTATATGAAGGCAAAATATTAGTACCTTCGATGTACTTTGATCAGCTCTTTATCCCACAGACACTTAGCTGTGCAAAAAATGGTCAGGCAACCCTTGAAATAATAAACAATACTGATAAGATTATTAATGCAACTTTAAACATACCAATTAATGTCAAATCTTTTGAATCAGACACTTTTGAATTTTTCTTATACGAATGTATTAAGCAAATTTAATTATATATAATTATAATTATTATTTAATTATATAATTATATTTATTTTAAAAAATAAATATTTTCAAAATTCACCATGCAATAACGATATAAGAAATCTTATTCGTTCAAAGCATATGAACTCTGAAGAATCGCGTGCTATAATTAATTTTTGCACCGAATTCAAAGATATATATTCTATAAACCAGGAAACGACCTTTCCTTTACATCCAAAGTAAAGCATGAAATAAAAACTAGCAACGAGGTCCCTGTACACACTAAATCATACAGATACCCCTACGTATACAAGGATGAAATAAAATCCTAAATAAGTGATAAGCTCGAGAAAGGAATAATTCGACCTTCTACTAGTCCATAGAGTTCTCCTATATGGATTGTGCCTAAGAAATTAGACGCATCCAAACAGCAAAAATGGCGTGTTGTCATTGACTACCGTAAAATCAATGAAAAGATAATAGACATCCGTTATCCAATCCCTAATATCTCTGACATACTTGACAAACTAGGACGTTCACAATACTTTTCCACCCTTGATTTAGCCAACGGGTTTCATCAGATTAAAATGGCACAGAATTCAATCCAAAAAACCGCTTTTTCTATAGATAACGGATACTACGAATATCTTAGGATGCCCTTCGGCCTTAAAAATGCCCCTAGTACTTTCCAACGTGTAATGGACGAAGTTCTAAAAGATCTTCAAAATAAAGTATGCATGGTATACAAAGATGACATCATCATTTTAAGTACAAGCCTCCAAGAGCATCTTCAAAACCTCAAACTTGTATTTTCTAAATTAAGAGAAGCCAAGTTAAAACTCCAAATCGATAAATGTGAGTTCCTCAGAAAAGAAGTTGAATTCCTAGGTTATGTTGTGACCTCAAGGAATTAAACCTAACTTGAGAAAGATTTTAGCAATTTAAAACTTTACAATCCCTCGAACTCCCAAAGAAATTAAACAATTTCTAGGCCAACTTGGGTATTACCGCAAGTTTGTTAAAAACTTTGCAAAAATTACAAAACCGAAAAAGTAATCCACAATAAAAAATTTATCAATTGTTTCAAACTTTGCAAATTCTTTTTAATTTCAGAACCGGTATTAGCCTACCCTGACTTTACAAAACCATTCGAACTTACAACAGATGCATCGAATTACGCCATTGCTGCCATATTGTCTCAAAATGGACACCCAATTAGTTATGCTTCCCGCGCTTTAAACCCAGCGGAAATAAATTATTCCACAATCGAGAAAGAGCTTTTACGACTGTACATACATCTCTTGAAAACCCAATTTTTAATTTTGCACTTACTGAAAGATTACTCAACGGGTATAAAAACCAAGTTCTCCTTACCGAAGGTGATATAGCATCACTCAAATCAAATCTTCCAGTCTTTAATTCTAGTAGTCATCCCTAGGAATAACCTAATTCCCAATATAATTCAATTCTTAAAAGAATTTATTGAGCCAAAACGTTTATACTCGTTCTATTTTCGAATGAAAACTCTAACTCAAACCTTTACAAGAACCATACAAGAACTTTTCCTCCTCCTTTCAAGTTTGTTCAGAGTACGATATTCCTAGAAGACATCGAAACTCAGGACGATCAGCAAGAAAAACTTAGACTCAATCACACTACTAAGACTTGCCATAGAGGAATTTTTTAGAAATGAAGTGTGCTCTAACTGCTAGATTTTATTGGCCCAAAATGGTTGAAGATATCGAACAATATTAATCTTTGCGAGATATGTCAAAAGAATAAATATGACAGGAATCCACCCGCCATAAAATTCAATCTGACCCCTTCTACCTCGAAACCGTTCCAACAAATTCACATGGACTCGTTTAAAATCGATAACGAATCATTCCTGATAGTAATCGACGCTTTTTCTAGATATGGACAAGCTTATCATCTTAAAAGCCTAACAGGCCTAAGCATCATAGAGTGTTTCCTAAACTTCATCTCCCATCATGGTTTACCTCTTAAAATCACATGTGACCGTGGAACCGAATTCAAAAACAAGGATTTCGAAGACTTTTGTCAATTATATAAAATAGAATTGCATTATACTACTGTTAAAAATAGCAACTCTAACTTTCCTGTGGAACGATTCCATTCTTCCATAATCGAAGGTTATCGTTGTCTTAAAGAGGAACAAAATCGCCTCACAACTGAGCAACTTATGAAACGTGCTATCCTAGGTTACAATAATTCCATTCATAGCGTAACCAAATTTACCCCTTTCGAAATAATCAAAGGTCACATAAATGATACTAATCCTTTCGATCTTAATGACCACACAATTGTCTCCGACTATGTTCAAAATCATAAGGAAAAATGTCAAAAGATTTACGATAAAATAGCAGAAAACAACCAAGCTATTAAAGAAAGGATCATATCTAAAAGAAATGAAAGTCGTGAAGAACCCTGTAAATTCGACGTGTCTAAACCCGCTTATATTAGAACTAAGTTACGAAGTAAAGCCCTTCCTAAATTTAGGAAGACTATAATAAAAGATCAGTCCTCGATAAAGTTAAAAACTAACTCAGGAACTTATCATAAAAACTTCGCACAAAGACCAAAAATTAAACAAAATCAATCTTTACAGGGCAAAAATGGACCTGAAGATCTTTCCAATACTGACACTACTGATAACGCAGATACTTCAACTGACACACAGTGACGAAGTTGAACTAACCCCTATCAAAAACCCCATTCTTCCTATTTCATTAGGACCATCTAAGATAATTTACACTAAACACACCTTTCTCCATTTTATTGACACACATTTACTAAAACAACAACGAAATAACATACAAGTATATTTTAACAAATTAAAGGCTCAAACCTCTAAAGAAAAATTGACTAAGCCTTTAAATTTTATTGGCCTAACCCATCGCTTAATACTCAGAACCGAGTATTTAATTAATATTACTCAAAGTAAATTGTTAAATCTTAAACCCACAGACAGGACTAAAAGAGGTCTGCTCAACATAGTAGGGAAAATAAACAAATGGCTATTTGGCACCCTTGATGCCGACGATGAAAAATACTATACTGACGCGATAATAAGTTTGCAAAAAGATAAAGACAATTTAGTCAAGACGGTAAACTCGCAAATGTCATTGTCAAAGAAACTTATTGATAGCTATAATTCCACAATATCTAGTCTTGTAAATAACCAAATTAAGTTAGAAAAAGGGATTAACATGCTACAAATGTATATAGAAAATGAAATAAATAATACGTATCTTTATATTTCTTTCGAAGGTGTAATTTCTCAAATCAATTTAGATTGCCAAAACTTATTAAACTTTTTGGATAATCTAGAAAACGCCATCACCTTCGCAAAGCTTAATGCTGTACACAATTCTGTAATTTCGGTAAACGAAATCAGAGAAATGATGGAATGCTTGGAAACTATTTACGATCCTAGAACTTTGCTAAATTCTTTCGTACTATCAATTCCTTGGAATACAAGTAAGTTTTTCAAGTAATAAAATAATTTTCGCAAATCATGTCCCTATATTAAAACTTAAACAAGCCACTTTCCACCACCTGCTTCCTATCATACAAAACAATTCCATCATTATTCCAAAATAGCCCTACCTGGCACAAGAAGAAGTCGGCATCCAATTTGAAGACAGCTTATGCCCAGAAATCGAGAAAACATTCTACTGCCTAGAGAACTTTTACCCTCAGGATAGTTGCACTATTGAGTTGTTGGTAAAACGTCCACCAACAAGTTGCACATCCCTGCAAACCCATCTTGTTCAACCTCTAGCTGAACAAGTTACCCAAGGACAATTCCTAATCATCCCAAACAAAAACACACAAGTCCTTACCAAATGTACGACCGACCAATATATAACTCTGGAAGAACCAACCCTTATCCAAGTTCCTACAAACTGCGGAATAAAGCTTGATGGAAAAACATATTCCAACGATGTCAAACTAGTAAAAGGGAAATCTTTGGTACTACCAGAAATCCAAGACTAGACTTACAAGTTGCCAAATATAAGTCAGGTCAACATACAAGACTTATATGAACTCAGGAGACTAGCGAACCAGCTACATCCCATTGACGACGTTTCACCGATCCAGACTTCAACAATAATCAGCAGTACCCTGATTGTTGTTATTATAATCATAACTTTACTAGTGGTTGCCCAAAAGAGGCTGCTTCCAAGTTGCCAGAAGCCAAAACCTGGACCTGCCACTTCCAACCCTGAAGAGCCAGAAGAGCAAACACACTCCAATATGTTTGCCTCTTAAGGAGGGAGGAGTTATATGCCTAAGAAGAGCTGACTCTCCAGTCTAAATCTACCCACTTGCGGGGTTGGCTACATCAGTACTCTATGCCTTATATAAACGTTAGATTTTAAGTCGCTTCATCTCATTGTTTCTGTTGGTGCACGTTATACTGTCAATTTGTACTTTTAGAAATAAAATTGTTTTTTAAAAAGTCTCCGTGTCGTTTAACGTTGCTTGGTGCTTTGTATATGGTATATAGTCGTATATATTTACAGGGTGAATGAAATATAAATTAACACATTGACGTTACAATCATAACTTTTATTAAAGAGTAACGAGTGTTCACTTTTGTATATTGTTCCTTACTTGTGGTTACTTTATTTAGGTTTAAAGAGATTTTTTCTGGTATAGATTTAAAGTCAAGCGGCTCTTGTTAAAAAAAATCAATAATTTTTTTTGCCACCGCTTTTTCTTAAGTCAATTTAGTTTCATATTCGTTTTAGTTTGCTTACTTCTACAATATTACCATTTTTTGGTGTTGATAAAAGCGCTTATACCACTTAATAGAACACTACGTAATAACATGAGCTTAAGCAAAAGGACATTCGTTATTATCAACAAGATAATATGTGAGATTTTTTGATAATATTGATGTATTTCCGTGTCCCAATGTTTTTTTAAAAATGACTTAAAAAATCAAATCACAAATAGAATATTTAGGTACTGTTGAATTGTGCTTCTAAAGTAAAACTTATAATAACCAAATTATTTATTTAAGTACAAGGCTCTCCTACAGATAGACTAAGCAATCCAATAGCAGGAAAGCACAAAATATCTTATAAATTTAAATACAAGTAAGCGCTTTGCCACATTTTCACCAAACCTAAAAAATATACCAATTAATATAAACCTAACTAGCCTATTTAATAGTATCTGTTATAAACAATAAAAAAGTATATATACGTATGAATAATGACAATAGGAAAAATAGGACAATATTTATCGTTCCTTGCGAAATTAGGAAGAATTTTTTAAGTATCAAGTAGAAAAAATATATCAATATTCAAATTAGTTTCTTGAAAATTATTAAAACTACGGGCGCATCTGAACAATGGAGAGTTAGGCCAATAGTTTGAAGATCATCTTGAGATGCTAAAGGTCGATCTATTACGCAAAATATAAGAATTAACGTTGATATGTAAATTTTCCAGACAGAAACGGCAGTCTATTAAATTATTAATAATTTTATAAATCAAAATTAAATTAAAATTGTTTTTACGACTCTCTAAGGGCTTCATACCATAAAACTTAAAGTTATCATAGTAAGTAAAAAAATGTCTTTATCTATTAAAGTGGAAATTTACTATACAATTTACTATTACAAATTTGCGTTGTACCCTTTCAATTTGGTCAATATATTTGTGATACATCGGATTCCAAGCTACTGTCGCATATTTTATGGTAGGTTTAACGAATGCATTATATAATAATATTAATAAAGTTTGATTACGAAAACCCTTTGTAATTTGAGATATAAAACCGAGATTTTTTAGAGATTTCTGAACAATGTTTTCTATATGAACGTCGAAGAGCAGTCTGGAATCCAACGTCACACGGAAATCAAATTGCAGGGCACGAAAATCTGATACCTTCTTTATTGTTGTAAAGATTTTTTAATCATCTGCATATGAGAGGTTATTCATATTGCGGGTCCATTTGTGACAACGTACCAAGAGCGATTCGTTAGATAACTTTTAATGAGTTGTAGGGCCCCGTGCACACCGAAATTCTCCAACTTAACGAAAAGTGTAGGATGATGTACGTTATCAAAAGCCTTGGAAAAGTCGGTGTACAGGGCACAAGTTTCCAGACCCCTATCCATACTTTCGTTTATACTCTGAATAAATGGTATTAAGTTGGTAATAACCGATCTTTTTTGAAAAAAGCCATGTCGGTTAACAGCAATAGCTTCTTTGACCTTGAAGAATAATTGTTAATAAAGTTTATAATAACAGCAAAGCTTCAAATAGTTTACCAAAGTGACTAAGTAGGGATAAAGGCCTGTAATTCCGTACAGAAGGTTTTTCTCCAGACTTAAATAAAAATGCTGCTGGATAAACATTGATTATACATAATATGCAAAGGCTCGCACTAGCTAGGACAGGACTTCAAAAAAAATTAAGGACATCCGTTTGGCCCAGGTCACTTTTTAGGATCCATAGATATAAGTGCGGATTTAATGTAATTTATATCAATATTGTTAACTTACATTCTTGACATTGAGTAGACTTAATTAAAGTTGGTGTATCAGAAGATTCAAATACCCCACTAAAATACTTCGTAAAAGTTCACTAATGTCAACACAATTCGAAGCTTCCTGATAAATTTCATTTTTATTGATAAGCTTTTAGTGTTTTTCTTGTTGCGAAAAAATTACCAAAAACATTTAACGTCTTTGACAAAGTTTATTTCTGTTTTATAAATATAATCTTTTTAATCATTGCGTATATTATTCTTTACTGTTTTGCGTAAATTTGAAAAATCATTGTTAAAATCAAATTGTCTTCGGTATAGTTTCCACATTTTATGTGCCTTTAATTTATTTTTAATTAGATTGATTGTGTGTTTAGAAAACCATAGAGGGTATTGTCCCTTATTGAGCTTAATTTTAGGGATGTGGTTAATAACAATATTATCTAAAGCTGTATAAAACATGCAAGGTTAATATTTACATCTTTAGATGATAATAATTTGTCCTAATGAGTAGAAATAATAATTTCATTGATAGTGTTGTAATTGGCATTATTAAATTTTAACTTTGTATATGAATTACTAACCATGTTTTTCTCCGATATTAAATTAACATTTATTTCCAAAGACATGTAATGGCTATCTTCGGGCACAAATGGATCCATACTTTTATTTACAGTAACTTTTGTAGAATTAGACATATGGTGTTTCAAAGTGCAGAAACATATCAAAGTTATGTTTTTTTAAATGGAACACCCTGTATATTATTTGGTTCTTAGGTTCTACTCAAAAACTTTTGACAGTTATTTTGGCTAATAAAATATATAAATGCTTCACACCTTCGTAAATGGCTTGAAAAGATAAGATAGGAAACTGAAAACCGTTTTTTTCTAAGTTGAATAGATTCAGAACTACAGCGTCTTAAAGTTAAAAAAGTCGATTTTCAACTATTTTTGTTTTAAAAACAGTTAAACAAAATATGACGAATAATACGTAAAACTCCTTTAATTTTTGCGTAGAACCTAAAAATTAAATAAGATATAGGGTGTGTTTAGTAATATTTTTTATTTTATTTTTTCTTGGTAAATGATTGGAGACTATTGAATGGGTAGAACATTGAAAATAGCATTTCAACCTTATAATAAATATTAATTTCAGCACATATCTATATTCAAAATAATAATACAAAATAATCTTACTTTTTATTGCATCTAATATACAGTATCGCTCTGTCTAATTTCTTTTAAATATACGCACAGATCGTCTTTTTTCGCATCGAGCATGCCCATAAGTGATAAATTTGGAAAACCTAATTTAAGTGGGGAAAAAGAACGAACTCCGGTGTGATAAGTGACGGTACCGTCCGCGTTTTTTCTTGCGTTGAGATTCCGGAACCACTAATTTCTGGATTCAACCCAAATATTTAATTAATCTTGTGTGGGTGATGAATTGAGTAATCGCCATTCCAGTACTTAAGTCCGATTTAGAAGCCTTATCAGGTAAGAGACTTGTGCGTATCGCGTCGCGCCGATTAAATCCAATTTTTCTTACTTCATATTCACTCATTCAATTTCTTTATCTATTTCCTGCATTTTCAGGGTGTTCCATTAAAAAAATATAACTTTGTGCCAACCATGTTTCTGCACTTTAAAAAACCCTATATATCAAGAAACTAATATTAAGATACTTCTGCAACGCCTTTTATATTCCCTATTTAAAAAAAAAAATTACAGGCGTTTAGCCTTAATATTCCGTGTCGTATGTCATGAATAACGCTGTATATGTATATTTCTTAATTCACCCTGTACTAAATTAAATTAAACTTTTATTGTTTTCATTGGGTCGGGTGAAAATCAGGCCAAGACTTTTTTGCTGGCTACCATAATAACACCATTTATTTAAATAATTCTATTAACAATTAATAAAGTTTATAGAAAAATTTAAAAAACAAACGCAAATTTCCTCAAAATGCGATATAAATCTTTCAATTGTAAATATTTTTAAGAGTTTATAAGAAAAAAAATTACAAAACAGCTTTTCAAGTTTTTTGTAATCCTTAGATAAAAAGAATTTAAAAAAATTGTCAGATTTTATCATTTTTTTCCATACTGCCACTAATTTATATTTTAAAGTATTGTTTATAGTTCCACTAATAACTAAAAAAAAATCACCTTAAGAGAACAAGTACTTATAATTAAAAAAATAATTCAAACTCAAAAGCCTTAATATAAACAAAAATATTTTTCTTTTTTTCGTATTTTTTTTTGCGGAATATATAAAAAAAATTAAAAATATTTTTATCGTTCTTTATAGGTATTTCCCTAAACGTAACGCTATAAAACTTAAAATCTGTACTGTAAATTGAATTTTGTCCATTGTACAAAACACTGTGCGACTCTCGACCATGCTTGATTCTCTTGAAAGTGCAAAAAATTATAATTCTAATTATACAGTTTTTAAGCTGCGTTATGGGTCTTTAGAGTCCATTAAGTCAGAATTTTTCAAACAGCACAATATTGTGATTGATTACATCTTAGATCATCATGAGGTATTTACTATATAGGATCGCATAGAAGTTTATTCGAACGAGATTTTTGGTGCATTAAATCAACATATAATCATCAACATTTTTTTAAGTTTTTTTGCGTGGCCAACCGTTAATATTAATTCAAAAGATACCTTAATTATTTAACCGTCTATGAAAAACTGGTAAAATGTTACCCAAAATGCCCACTGGGCAGTTATCAAAAATGCTAAGGATAAAAATAAGGATTAACATAGAAATTCCTAGTGATTTAACGCAGCTTTTAGATACATTTTCGGATAATCTTTCTACCTTACGTAATCTACATTTCCCCGTGGATTCTTAGGATTTAATTCTAGTCCAGATATTACTTAAACGCATTCATGTTTCTGTGGCTACTAAATTTGAGCCTCAGTACGATCTAAATGTTACGCCTTTCTTTGTTCAACTCACTACTTATTTGAATAAGCATTGTTTGGCTCTTGATAATGTTTGTTACACGAAATTTCATGTAAAGAAAAAACTTGCGAGAGGATCATTTCCTAATTCAAAAAGTTTCCATTTTTCAAAGGATGAATGGTTGTGAGCCAACCCCAAATATCTTAAAAAATCATAAAAATTAGTAATAATTCTGTTACACCTTCATATTTAGTGCACAAAAAAATTATTATAAAATACACCAAATACTTTAAAGAAACACGTTTTTTTCAGGGGATAAAGGGGTGTAAGCCACCCACAAATAACTTAAAAAAAAACATAGAAATTAGTAATAATTTTGTTACACCTTCAAACTTACTGTATAAATGAAAGATTATAAAATACATCATATACTTCAGAGAAATACGTTTTTTCAGGGGATGAAGAGGTGTAAGCCACCCCCAAATATCTTAAAAAATCATAAAAATTAGTAATAATTTTGTTACACCTTTAAACTTGCTGAATAAATGAAAGATTATAAAATACACAATATACTTCTATGACACATGTTTTTTCAGGGAATCAAGGGGTGTAGGCCATCCCCAAATATCTTAAAAAATAATAGAAATTAGTAATAAATTTGGTACACCTTTAAACTTGCTGTATAAATATAAGATTATAAAATACACCATATAATTCTGACACACGTTTTTTTCACACTTCTATGAAACACCGCTCAATCAATAACATAATCCGTTAGCCATCGACTGGTACACGATTGAACTTTCGATACATTGCAATTTTGTGATGTTGACTCTAATATTCTAAAATCTGAACTAATGTGGGTAATAGTTTGTCCCATATAAGAATAGCATCCAACTTTAAATGAGCAAAATTCTGAGCACGACAGATAGTTATCACTAGAAGATCATTTTCAAGTGCAAATTCTGCTGGTTGCTTTAGTATATCATTTATTTTTTTTTTGGTCTCTAACTCGAGTAACAGTTTTCTATATACATGATTTTCTTGTACTAGAACTGGTTTCTCCAAATTTATTGGTTTAAAATTCTCCTTAACTTCTTCATTAAAATTTCCAACAATTAGGTTAGTATAAAAATCTTTTGTCTCTTATATGATGGCATTAAGGTATTTTGTTAAAAAGTTAGTAGGGCAAGTCTCTTCTCCACAAATAAAATGCTAATCCTCTAATTTCAGGAGTGATGCATTTCGGCAAGTGTTCTTTCCATCATCAGACTCTAAAATATATTACAAACAGTTCAAAAACATATACGAAGACTTTTTTTCATAAAAAATACAGATAAAATTGTAAAATACTTACTGAGTTACTTAACACATAGTTACACAAATTCTAAACAATAACAAACAATACTTAAATGGTACATTGCACGACATCTAGTAGACACTTAAAATTATAACAAAATTGAACAATATGAGATTAGCAGATTTCTACTCAGTACTGGGAGCAAGTAAGAAGAACCATCGGACTGTAGTCTTGTAGGGAGTAAATAAATAAACAAATAAATGTGTGTTAATAAGTCAAATCAAATCAAATAAGGAATTAAAGAAAGTGTTGATCTCATATTGAGTTTGCTCATTAATACAAGTGTAAACCGGTGATTTGATGGCTTTATTTATTTCCAGGATTTCCAAAACATCCAACCTTAACCATGTCCGGTTTCAATAATATGATTGGCGAAAAGAGAAGAGGTATTGGTTATAAATCGGTTTATATTCTTTTCAATGAGTTTACTATGTTCTTTGACTCTAGTCTCGATTCTCCTTCCGCTTTGTCCGATGTAGCACACATTGCAGTCAGGATGAGAATATTTTAGTCTGTAAACACCAGATCTTTGTGTGACGGGAATTTTATCTTTGGTGTTGATTAGAGATTTAGACGAATTATTCGTCGTATAAGTCCTGAAACAAACATGCAACCGCTCATCGGAGTCGCTCGATAAGCTCTTGGCAACTTGATGGGATATTTTTCAAGAAAAAAAATGTTCGTCAATGTTTTTGAACTGTCTGTAATATATTTTAGAGTCTGATTATAGAAAGAACACTTGCCGAAATGCATCACTCCTGAAATTAGAGGATTAGCATTTTATTTGTGGAGAAAAGACTTCCCCTACTAACTTTTCAATATTATATTGACTTTACTTTAGAATGAACTTTTTCAAAATTAAGTAATTTTTGTAAATTTTTTGAAAAAACCTTTTTGTTTTTTTTCAGGTTTCTTTAGCTGCGGGATTATCAATTTTAAGTTTTTTCTTTTTTTTTTATTCTATATTAGGCTTAAATAGTTTTTCCCTAACGATAGTTTTCTAGTTTTTAGATTAGATCTTATACGAGTTTAAATTTCGGTTACAAAACGACCTAGTTTTAAATTTCTTTTTCCTTTTAAAATTTCATATTTTACAGTTATACACCAACATTTGCATTGCTAAAACTACCGCATTTTAAGATATCTGATATAATGAATTCTTTTAACATAAATGGATTTTTTACATTTTTTTAAATTCAATTTCTTATCATAAATTCTTACAAAAACGAAAAAAAAAGGAGAAGTGGAATGGTCTCTCCTCTAATTCTATTAAAATTAAAACTTTAAAAAATCTCAGCTCACGTTTACTAAGTCAACAATTTAAAGTTTATTAATAGTATTACAAATCAAAAATAGCAACAAAAATTAAAAAGAAAACAAAGTAATTCTAAAGAGCTATTTTAAAACTAAGTAAAGGAGAGAAATATAATATTAAAAATATGTATCTTAGGTACCTTTTAAGTTGATCTAAACCTAAATTAAATAAATCAATTTGCAGATCATTTGCTAATGACAAAAGGATTATTTATACCATATGTAGTTCTGTGAAAAGGTATTCTAAAAGTTGACTGTTGGTATATTAAAATCTATATATTCCAAAAGATAAGGACGTTCTAACATACCAATTATCAACTTATATAGATAAATTATTTTAAACATTTCCCTACGAATGCTAAGAGGAGTCAATGACAATTTCTATTCAATTTCGCTATAATCGTGGTCCGCTATTCTAATCCTACTCTAAAAGCACTTATTCTTAGAAATTTGTGCTGAATTCTTTCTATATAAATCATGTGGTTTTGAAAATTAGGAGACCAAACTGTTGAACAATACTCTAAGCATGATTTTCTTTAGTCAGGAACAGTAAACAATCCTTATAGCATCCACTGAAAAGTATTGGCAATTTCTCAGAACGAAACCAAGCATTTTGCTGCTTTTAACTACAACTGAATTAATGAGATTTACAAAGGTTAATTTCTCATCAAAAATCATCCCCATATCTTTTATGGTAGTTACATATTGAATTGGTCCATTGTTAATATAATACATAGAATGGAATTCGTTTAATTTTCGTGTAAAACTAATAAAACAGCATTTTTTCACATTAAGTTCTAGCTTATTAACTCTACACCACTTAAATAGTCGGTTTAAATCCTCTTGTAAAAGCAGTCGATCGATGATGCTTTCCACAATTCTCCAAAATTTCAAATCATCCGAAAATTTTAAGCATTATTTAAAAAGCACTCCACAATATCATTAAGAAATAAATTAAATAAAATTGGTGAACAATGTCCGCTTTGAAGAACATCAGATGTTACAAAAATTATATCAGAAAGATTACTACCAATTTTAACATATTGAATCCTTCCTGTCAGAGAACTGACAGTTTAAAGAATAAAAGCAACTCTTTGCAACTTACTCAACAGAATGCGATGATCCACCCTATCAAAGTCCTTCAAAAAGTCAGTGTATATCGAATCGATATGCTTAAATTGTTCCATATTTTTACCTATGTCAGCCTGGTATGTTACTAAATTTGTTAAAGTTGATTTATTTTGACAAAACCCATGTTGTTGCTCGGATATTAAGCCTTTGCAGAACCAACTGAGTTGCCTGCTAATTATAGAATCAAAAAGCTTGTGAAATGAGGACTGAATATACACACTACGATAGTTCTCAACATACTCCCTTTGACCATTTTTAAAAATTGGAACAACAAAGCTAACTTTCCATGCATTGGGAAAGACCGCTGATTGAAGCGATTTATTAAACAGAATGGACAAAGGTAAAACTATTGTACACATCTTAAGAAAGTAATCAGGTATTCCATCAGGTCCTTTTGAAGCTTATCTGGCAGTTTTGACTTTTACTTATATATATATCTATAAATATATATATATTTATAGAAATATTTTTATAAAAGGTCAAATTTAAAATCAAAATTTTTGAAAACAACAACAAGAGAAAACAAACAAACAAATCGGCCGTCCTATACTCATTGTGAAGTTGATGTCTTCTAACTTCATCATCCTTATTAGTATTTACACATTCGCAAAGCCTCAATAATTCTAGGGCAGTAGTGGATGGATTTAATAGGGTAAAGCAGCGCATTATTAATATCCATATTATCCTCTGGAGGTTAACAAAACAATAGTGACATGATTGAAATAAAATAGCATATCTTCAAACGAAGAACCTAATATGAGAGTTACAGTAAAACTTTAATTTTATTATTTAATTTTATTAGGTTACAAAATTGTGAGTCTTCGGGACTTGTTAAAAAATTATACCACAGTTGCAGGTATGTGTATTATGCTACATCATTAAAACCCTAGCCAATAAATGTCATTAACGCAAAATTTCAATCTGTAACTATTAGATCAAAATCAATTGGTCATGTTTTATTGCAATTTACTCTAACAAAATACTTACACCCCTTCAACCCCTAAAAAAACGTGTGTCTCTATGATATATGTTGTATTTTATAATTTCTTATTTATGCACCAATTCAACCACCACATCACCCTAACAGAACAATCACATACATAACCACACGCACTAGGTGCAAAACACGACAACACACGTCACCAACCCAAAAGATTATGAATTTACAGGAAGGAGACATCGGCGAAAAAGAGCCCCCAGATAAGACAGGGGATCCTACCCTTAAATCTCCCGAAGCCAGGATGGACTTTTAATCCATCCAGAAGGAGGAACTGCTAAGGTGCCCACAATTATCTTCGCGCAAGCACCACTCCAAGAGTGACAAAGGACTTTCCTCTTGTGCTTGTGTTTACCATAAAAAAAAAAGTCGCCAGTAACTCAGAAGCTGAAGTAAGCGAAAAACGTCTTCGACTAGGGCAGAACCAAAAGGTTTTGACTAAGCGGGAGTTAACGCTGCCGAAGCCGAAAAGTTGCTGCGACTCAAGGAAAAAATTAAGAGAGTAAGGCAAGAGGCAGATAAGCTGAAGCCAATCATCCTGCCCACGGCACCCGTCGCTGTCAGGGAACCACCCACCCAGGAGGCTCAGGCCGGGCCCTCAGGGAAGGTGACACACAACACCGGCGCCTCTAGCAAAAAGAGGCAAATCAAAAAGGACACCCCACCCGACCGCTAGTATAAAAAGCCTAGACAACAGGGCAGGTCATACCTCAAAAAGATGCGCAGACAGGCGCGTCTCCCCTTCCTGGGAGAGATACCTAGTCAGGGCATCCACGAGGGACAAATGACCAACCCAGTTCCGGCTCCCATAGCGGGGCAGTCAACAGGGCAAACCAGGTCGTTTTTAGGTCAGACAGAGAAGGTGGAAGGGTGACCAAAGGGGACCGCCAAAGGCTTCATCTCATCTTTGAGATGAGAAGGACCAAGGCTGAGCTCCACTCTCGAAACTCCGGACTCACAGAGACGGGCTGGTTTCTGGTCACGACGGAGGACGAACCCTCAAAAGACTGGCTTTTGAGCTCTTGTCGAGGAGGATCACACCTTCACCGCGGTGAAGTCATCCGACGCCCCATGGCCAGTGGAGATTCTTCACTCTGAGGACACCAGAGCGGCCATACTTAGAGTATGTCAGGGAAATCCTTGATACAGAATACAGAATACAGAATAGGGCCTTAAGCGTCCCCAGCTGGCAACACCTGAGGACAGAAGGAGAGTCTGGAAAGTTTAACCTTTACTTCATGGTGAGCAGGCGGACACTCTTTTTCAAACTGGTCACTGTCCGAGCTTTTCAAGTGACCATTCGGCGAACGCCCACCAGGCCCAGCACCGCAGCCGTAACCTCCAAGCCACCAGAAGGGAAGCCTTAGACAGGTAAGAGGGCTACCCCTACACCCATGTATGTCCCCCATGGCGCAATTAAGGGTAAGTCAAATCAATCTTCAACATAGTCGAGATGCAACTGCCGAATTGGCGAGCATCATGACTGGTAAGGCTGAAGAGATTGTATTAATACAATAACCTTACTTTTTTATGGAACAAATAAGAGGACTAGGCGCCACCGGCTTCAAACTTATAGCCAGTGTTGAAGGAGAGCAGAGGCCCAGAACGTGTCTGTTAGCATCCAGGGAGCTTCAAGTAATACCTTTAACACAAGTAAGCTCCAAGGATGTTACGGCAGCTCTGCTGGAGTACAGGGTGTGGTACAAAATATAAGTTAATAATATGCACTTTATATCTTCCGTATGATAATGGACAACTTCCCCCGACGGAAGAACTGAAAAGGTTAATAAAATACAGCAGGGATAGTGGTTTTCCATTAATCGCGAAGTGTGACACAAACGCGCACAACATTGTATGGGGAAGTACGGATACCAACGCGAGAGGTACGGCATTATTAGAATATGTAGTATCGGAAAACCTTGAGGTAACAAACGTAAATACGAAACCGACTTTTGTCAATAGAGTTAGACAAGAGGTTATCGACATAACGCTGGTAACACAGTCATTTGCAGAAAGGGTTGAAAACTGGAGGGTATCACAGGACATAACAATGTCCGACCATAGAATGATCCGACTCGAAATCGGTTCGGATTAGAAGGAACAGCCCCTCAAGAGAAAGCCGAGGGCTACCAACTGGACTAAATTTAAAAAGGGTCTTGTTCAGTCCATGGGTACTCTAGGTGAAGCCATATCCTCCAAAGAGGAACTAGATACAGAGGTAATATGGCTAAACCGTATACTCATTAGTTCTTACGAGGCCACATGTCCTCCCAGGAGAGTTGGCAACAAGAGGTTGCCCTGGTGGAATGACATTTTGGACGGTATTAAAAAAGACGTAAGAACCACCGCGTTCGCACCACCGCGCTCTCAAGGGGAGAACTCAAGAGAACTGGAATTTATACTTAACAGCTAGAAGGAAATTCAAAAACGAAGTCCGATGATGCAAAAGAGACTGCTGGCGCAAGTTCTGTGGAGAGATAGAATCTCTCTCAGACACAGCCCGTCTTCTGAAGCTACTGGGCTCTGACAGAAAAACCGAGATAGGATGCCTAAAGAATGGTGAACTATGGACCTTAAACAAAGAAGAGACCATCGAGCTTCTCCTTAAAGGTCACCAAGGCCCAAAAGCTGGTCAGACTGCAAAGACTGGTCTGCTTGGGAATTACTGGACCTATGAGAACAACACCTGCGGCACCACTAAATATTCTTCTTGGGCTGCCGGACCTCCCAGTCTGGATTAAGAGGGAGGCCATGGCGGCGTATAAGAGGATGAAGGATAGCGGAGGGTGGCGCAATGTTCACTTAGGACAAGGCAAACATACTAATTCTGACATCCGGATGCACTACAGAAAGTGGCAAACTAGTCTTAGTAAAAAACAAATCTCCCAGGTACTTAACAATTGGGCCTGGGAAAAACAAAGAAGAATTGGAGAAGGACAGAAGGATGTAGACAGGCCAAGGAAATGATACCAGACAATAATGGCTCTAAAGCAAGGCGACTGCTAACAAAGACCCGACAAAGTATCAAACAGTTAGTGGGAATCCTGACCGGACACAATAGTCTAAACCGGCATCTACACCTTGGTATAAGAGAAAGCTAACTCTGTCCGAATTGCGGTACAGGGGAGAAAAATTCATAACACATACTAGGTATCTGTGATAGGTGGAGTCGCCTGAGAAGGAAAATTTTCGGAGCAACGACACTCCAACGGGAAGATCTTAAAGATCTAGACTGGGACAACGTGCAAGCCTTTGTTAAAAGGACGGGCCGACTCAGTGAAGACTGCGCATTGGGATTGGAAGCGTAGGTGTGGGTGATTCTGGGGTTGGCGAAAAGGGAATGTCCAGGCCTACTTGCCGAGCTCTAGCTTCCCCACCCTTACTACTACTACTACTACTACTACTACTATACAACATTTTTGAAGGTGTAACAAAATTATTACAAATTTCTATGATTTTTTAAGATGTGGTGGCGTACACCCCTTTATCCCCTGAACAAACGTGTGTCTCTGAGGTATATGTTTTATTTTATAATCTTTTATTTATGCACTAAGTTTGAAGGTGTAACAAAATTATTAATATTTTCTATAATTTTTTAAGATATTTGGGGCTGGCTTACACCCCTTCATTTTCTGAAAAAAGTGTGTCTCTGAGATATATGTTGTATTGATAACCTTTTATTTATGCACCAAGTTTGAAGGTGTAACAAAATTTTTAACATTTACTGTGATTTTTTAAATTATGTATTATTTTAGGAACATTTATCTTTTATGCTGCAAAAAAATCAAATCCGCATCCCTTTTCTCATGCAGAATTTCTCTGAGCCATTATAATCTGATTTTCGTTTCTCATTCTGTTGCTACCTTCCATGACGTCATTTCGCATCATTGCATTGCTTTGTAAAAATGCAATAAAATAAAAATGCATTCTTTCTGATTCTGCATTAAAAAGTGGTTTCCATTTAAAAAACATATTGATGACGTCAGATTTTTTTTTGAGTCACCCTGTATATTTAATTTCCATGTAGAAAAACCCTAAATGAAATATTAAAATCGGTCCATTTCATTTTTATTGAATTTATCTTACGGCTACTTAGCTACTTTATGGATGCACTGTATATTTTACTTGGATTGTTATATTATTAGAAATCGATTATAAAAGCAAGAAATAGTAATAAAAGACAATTCGCGCTGCTCTACAAATTTGTTTGCTGTATTTTTCCAGCATAGTTATTACGGTATCCAAATTGCATGCAACAGGTCTCCAGTTCAAATCATGGGTCAGAAGCGAAAAATAACTATCAAATAAACACGGATTTCTAATGATTAAATAGTGGATTTAGTATATTTTTTTTATAAATAATTACTCATTTGAAATCAAAATACCCTTTTCCACAAGTACAATAAAAGAAAGTACTATGAACACTAAATATACTATATGAAATAAAATGTATAAAAGGTATAAAAATAATAAACAAAATGTGTGGGAAAAGAGGTTTGTGGAGCGCAACATCAGTGAAAAGAAACTGCTTTTACCTATAGCATGTAACGTTTCTCCTGCGACGCATACATTTAGTTAAAGTGAATATTATATTTAATATACCAGATAAAACATTTCTTTGTGTGATTCGAGAATTTTGATAGTATTTTTTTACAGACTAGCTGCGTCCTTCTAGCTTTTTTGGTTAATGAGATATATAGAAAAAATTAAATAGTGGACTGTCTTTAAGGCATTATCTCTTAGTTTTGATGTATGTTCTAAAAAAATATTTAAGACAACTGGATATTGATTATTGGGGTAACATAATATATAGGGTGCCTCGAATTAAGTTGACAGTATTGGTATCTAAGTTAATATTAAGGATATGGGGTCGTTTAAATTAGCAACCTAGTAGGATTTTGTTCTATTGATTCAAAACCACAAATAAATAAATTTGTGAAAATATTTAAAAAAAGCTTAAAAGGCTTTCGTCCATCGTTTTCATTTTTTTTTTCGGGTTCGTTTATCTACCTTAAATAAGTATAAGGTAAAGTACTATTCAACCATATCCAAGTATCCGATGAGATTCGTAGAAGAAAGAATAAAAGAGCAGAGTGTTACAGGGACAAAAAACGATAAACCTAATACAAAAATTTAAATTTCATGTTTTGACTCAGTTTACACTAGACATATTTTACCCGTGAAATTAACGAATTTGTGTAACTTTTAGTAATATTTCAAAATAAATATAATATCTATTATATCTATTACATGATTGTTTTTGAATTGCCTGACATTACATTTTTAATATAAAACATTCATAATATATATAGAGAAGTGATTTTCTATTTATTTTTGTAATGTTATGTTGAAACAAAATAAAGGTTTTATAATTTTTATCTTTTTAAATATTTTAATTCTTTTAGGCGTCAATAAAAATGATTTCTATTATTTTCTTCTTTGACATGGTAAATCACAGAATATTACTGGCTATATTAGAATATATGGGTGAGTCTGCGTTGGCATTGGTGTCTTCTTTCTTGTTTAATCGAAAACAAAGAGTAGTGCTTAATAACAATAAATCAAATGCACTGGATGTTACCTCTGGGGTGCCCCAAGGTAGCATTCTTGGTCCTTTGTTTTATACTCTTTATACTTCACAAATTACTAAAAAAATTTTACACTGTAAGCACCGTTGCTATGCAGATGACACCCAGCTATTTTATTCATTTCATCACACTAATGTTGTCCAAGCTAATCAATATATAAATGAGGATTTAAATACCTTAAATATAGAAACTCAAAAATTACTTCTAAAGATACACCCCACTAAATCAGCAGCTATTCTTTTTTGTAGTGACAATCATCGAACTAATATTTTAAATAATTTAAATGTACACCTTAATAACAATATAATAAGTTTTAAAAACTCTGCAAAAAATCTTGGACTAGTAATGGACTATAAACTTAGATTCAAAGAACATGTTACCCTTAAACTAAAAAATGGATATTCTGCCTTAAAAACAATATACCGTCAAAGACATTTTTTAAGCTCAAGTATCAAAAAACTGCTCTGTAATGCTTTAGTACTATCACCGTTAAATTTTTGCGACACAATTTATGGACCATGTCTCGATAACTCCGACTCAGGTAGAATTCAAAAACTTCAAAACTCTTGCTTAAGACTGATATTTGGCATAAGAAAACGGCAACATATTTCTTATAAATTAAAAGAAGCAGGTTGGCTAAATATGCACAATAGACGAATATTACATATTTTATGTTTTTCTTACAAAATTCTTAAATCAAAAACTCCGCCTTACTTACTTGAAAAGCTTACCTATCGTACTGATGTGCATAATCTTAATATAAGACGTAAAAATCTTTTAACAATTCCTTACCATAGCAAAGAACTCTTTAAGTAATCCTTTTCTTATGTCGTACCAAATTTGATTAATAAATTCAAAGTAATTAATTTTGCTGTCACTGAAAAAACTTTTAAATTAAAAACCAAGCTTCTTCTTTTAAATCAAACTTAATTTTTCTTGAATGCCTTTCTTTATTAAAATACTACGCACATGCTAACTAACTGAATGCAATGTAAAATATTCTATTAACATTTATTTTTTAATAATTAACTGTTTAAAAAAAAAAAAGAATTTTTTTCATTCCGTTTCATCCATTTTCCCCCTACTGCTTTTTCCCCTGATAAGTATATGCCTACCTATTTATTTTTTTTTAGTTTGTCCATAAGAATTGTTATTTTTTCTCTTACTTCTTCTATTATAAGCCTTAACAGAATCCAGGAAGTTGTTTCCTTCTTTTCTGGAAGTCTGAATGCATGGCTTATTAGTTGCCTTACTTGTCTTAACTAAATTCTTTATATAACCTATTGTTTTTAATATGCTCTTTTTGTTTAATATTCTAATATTCAATTCCATGTATATAATCATATTATCTTCTGTAATTATGCTTTTTTTGTATTGGTGGCTAATAAACGTCTTATTATTATTATTATTATTATTATTATTATTATTATTATTATTATTAAACCAGTTATTATAACACAGCGATAATATACAGTGCTTTCATTTTAAAACAATCCACCCTTAATAACTTTTTTTGTTTTCTTGATTGACAGAACTTCAGTAAATGAACAATAATTTGACGTGTTTTTTTTTTTTTTTTAAGAAAGTTATTAAGGGTGGATTGTTTTGAAATGAAAGCACTGTATACTAAAAACAAAAGCTTTTATTTACAATGCTTATCTCAAAAGTTATAAAAAATACCCAATGTTACATATTTTTTTGTCTTAAACAAACAACGATTTTCTTTTTACAAAAATCTATAAAATTTGTTCTTTATATTTTTTTAGTCTACTACTCCATAGGGTAAAATTTTTCCAGGTAAAAATGTTTTACCCTGTTTGGACTGGACTTTTTTTATGTTAAATTCAAATGTAATATACTTATCTAATATATAAAAATCAAAATATTTAAAAAAAAATCATATATTTTTTTACAGTCAAATAATGGTCAATAAAAGGCAAAATAGTAATACAGATATAATATACATGCTGTTACAGAATTCGGTGCAAATATTTTAAGAGCGTATTGTTAGAGTTAAAATAAGACTTTTTTTCCTATAAACAGATGTCCTAAAATGGTCCCCCTCAGAGCTATAGCCGGCGCAAATTGCCTAAAAATCCTGGAATCCATTGCCTGGAATCGTAACTACAATTATGCATCAATTCTTCTTAAAATTTGCATGTCCCCATTTTTTTGGTGCCCTTTTTACTTTCTTTTCCAAAAATAGTGTAAATCCTATTTAAGGGAAGCATCTAGGGGAGCTTACCCTTTTGATGACCCGTATCTTATATTTCCTATAAGAAATTTAAAAATCTCAAATCAACACCATCTAGTTTAACCATGTAAAAACATATCATTTTTGTCTCTTGTATTTTTCCAATTTAATTAAGCGTTTTCGAGAAAAGCGCTGATAATCAAAAGGGGACCATTATTAAACCCGATTAATCGATAAAAGATAATTTTATCCAAAATTGCAAACGAAATTTTTTTATGACTAATTAGATGGTGTTCTACATTTTTAAATTGGAAATATAAGATATGAGCCGTCAAAAGGGTAAGCCTGTAAGTATAATTGTAGTCATTCCAAATAATCGATTTCCTTCAAGCAATTTGCACTGTAGCTCTGAGGGGGTGCATTTTAGGGAAAATGTTTATGGGAAAAAAAGTCTTATTTTAACTCCAACAATACCAGGAATAGTCTTTAAATATTTGCACCAAATTTTGTGACACCCTGTATATTTTAAAGTCAAATTTAGAAATTAAGATAGGTTTTGTCCTCTTAGACGGTTAAGTTTTGTGGTTCGTAATTCTCCTTATATTCCAGACGATTCTCTATTTGTTTTTAAATCTATATTACTTTCTGATTCACTGTCAGTTCCATCTACATTAATAAGAAGCTGATCCACAAAAATATCTACTGATGGTTCTTTTGAAATATATTCTCGTCAATTTTTTTGCATGCTCACAACGAGTTTTCTATTTGCTGGGTGAAAATGCTTTAAAAAAGTCATCACAACATCCCACAACTTGATTAAAATTAAAGTTTTCGTTTTTGTTTACCTCATATCTCTTTAATTTAGCCCAAACAAACTCTTGGGTTTAGATCTAGGTAATATGGTGGTAATCGGAACACGTCATGTTTTTTTGCTTTAAAAGAGTTAATCTATTTCATTAAGTGAATACTTGGGTTTGTGAAGCTTTATTACATTATATAATTTTGGCTTTAACATAAATTCATCGTATGTAAATTCATTCTTAAATTACCGCTTTCCTTGACAAAGTTGTTAGTGCTTTCTGATAATTTGAGATGAATTTCTTTGTCCATATTATGTCGCGCTTTTCTTCTCTATACTGATGCATTTTTCTAAAATATTTAATCCTAAGCCATCTGATGGGTTGCTGTTTTTTTAACTTTTCGATTGTTTCGAAATTTTCTCCAAAAGAAACCAACTTTGTGCACTTCTTTACGGAGCCTCTCTGTTTTAAATGTAAGAATCGCCTTTAATTTGCCTTCAGCTGACATTTGCCTATGTCCGCAATATTGAAATATAATTTTGATCCAAAAATCTTATGAAATTATGAAACTCCAGAACTAGTCGTTGGGCAATAGCGGTGTTGTTTGTTGATGCAAATACATTAAAATTAGTATTTCAGAATTAATGTTTTATGTTTCCAAATGTATCCTGAAAGGTGAAAACGAGAAAAAATTGACCATATCACTCCTTTTATAGAATACATAATTATCTTTATAAAAGAAATAATATATTTTCAATTTCAAAAATCAAAAGCTCTTTATTAATTTATAAATATGCAATTACAGAGGATATTTAAAATGCACTTAAGCTCCGATCTGTGCTAATTATTTAGAATACTAAATAAAAACCTTAATATTTAAGTTTAAGTGCGCCAATCTTAAAAATACCTTATAATGCTAAATCAAAAATACATTAAAAAACATTTTCAGGTAATAAAAACGATATACTTATTTATTAGTTTAAAATTTATTTGATGTTAAATATGTCTAGCTATAACGTAAAAGATAATAATAGCGTAGAAATAGATATTGCACCTGCAGTTTTATATATTTTTTTATCCGACTATAACTAGTAATTCTTTAAAAGTATTTGAATTGCCTTTGAAGAATTTGCCAACTTATTCTTTATTATTGTTTTTTATATTTTTAATATTAACTGGCTAATAATTGTACAAGTTTAAACATAATCTAGTGATTCCAATAAGGTAGTATTTTTGGGTTATGGTATACGGTATTGCGAATTACATGCATACCTGGTTTTATACTATGATCTGAGTTTTTGGAAAAGGGGAGGCTAAAGGATAAGTGCAGATAGAAAGCCCGCCGCAGGCAACCCGCCGAAAAATTTTGCATTCCACGCCCACTTTTTACCCAATTCTCGTTAAAAGTTAGTCTTGAAAATCGTTTTACAAGTCGTGTTCGATTTTACTTTTAATATTGCCTATTTTAGGTATCCTAATGTAATAATAATTATATATACATAATTAATATTGTTAAATATTAAATTATTAGGTACTTTTTATATATTATTTTTGAAATATTTTTTTTAAAAAACAAGAAATATAATAAACTCTTCTCAGTCAACCATTCATACTTTTTTTGGGTCTTACAAAATTAGCAGATTTTAAAAAAAAAAGTTATATTTAATATTGGACCTAAAAGTAAGACAAGACGAAGAAATGTGCTCCTTTGATTTTAAATGTCTTTCAATGGACCGAGGCAAATTTTTTAAATCAGAATATCCAGTTTTCGACCACGTAGAATATTCAGTTTGAACAGAAAATAACAGACAAGCCCAGCAAAAAAGCTTTTCTCTTTTAACCGATCCGGTCAACCAATCATATTTGCATTTGCTGTACCAAGTCAAATTAAACCCGCGATTTTGTCGAATGTCTGCAGATCGCAATGAAAATGAATAGGGCTGAGGCCTGCCCAAAGTCTTAATAACATAATATTTGGCATCAAAGCTTAATGAACTAAAACTGTTTAATAGCAGCCAGTCTATTAAATCTTCAGCTTGTTTGATTTCATTTAATTTGTCCATCTTTCAGCAAACAAACATTAGAAATGATATGATGATTAATAAAAGAAGCCATTAAATAAAAATAACTTACCTTGCATCACTCAAATACACATAATAATAGATTATTAAACACGATAAATACCTTAACTTAAGTACTAAACACTAACATAGAGGGAAATTAGGCCCCGCACAATTAAATCGATGAATCGACAAAATCAAAATTAATCAATAAAACCGTTAGCCAAGGTGGTTTTGGCTTTGTCAAAATTCGCGCGACACAACAATCACCGAAATCAAAACGACTGAAAACTGCTAAAAATTCAAAACAAAACAAAATCAAGTTAATCAGATGATCGGAGGCAAGCCTCCCTTGGCGCCTTATTTCGGGCGATGAAAACGGCGCACACAGGCGAAAATCGGGGAAAAGCCGGCCATAAATAGTAGTAGTGCTGATATGAACCACAAACATATTTAATCATAAGAAAATGTTAAAACTAAGATAACACGTTCATTTTAAACATTTTTTAAATCCCCCCCGCCCCCCTTGGGTTCATTTATTGCATTACATAGGCGCTGCGTAAGTACGCATTTCCTTAAAAAAATTTCAGAATGTTATTATTTCAACAATTTTTCAGTTAAGAGTTTAAAATTCATAATACGGAAAATTTTTGAAATAAAATTCAAAATGTTGAGACTTTTGATAATATAAGTACCTGAGTTTAATAAAATTTCTTATTATAAATTACTAAATAAAGTTGTGATTTGTTTGTTTTTGTGCTATTTAATTTTATAAGTAACCTTTGCTTTGTGTGTAAAAATAAGCAATTAAAATACATGTTAAGAGTAATATATTTAAGTATGTAAAGTATATACAGAGCTTACTTAACAATAACTTTGTAATAATAGTAAAGCCTAACCTATCTTAATAATAATTAAAATCAATCAATATCTTCACTATCACTTTCATCAGCAGAAATTGTTGGATTAAAGGATCAGAAGATATTAAAAGATTACAAAATATATCTTCCATGTTTTGTTTTCTTGAAAACTTCCGTGCATGAAATTCTCTGAATCTTTTAATATCTTTATTTCTTGATTCCTGGGCTTCTTCGCCAAGTTGCCCAATTGGAACCAAAAAATATGATATTATATCAGAACTGTGCATTAAGATTTTATGCACGGAAGTTGGCATATTGTACCACGGATACAATTCTACAAATTTTCTGGCCGTATCATGACAGTAATCCTTAAAACTATCGATTTTAATATGAAAACCACTAGAAATTGTTAATGAAATTACTCTGAATCTAAATATCTTATCTTGATTAATGCATGTAATTTCCGAAGCTTTAGCAGCATTCTCAAAAAAACGGTGAGCAGTGTTGCCGTCATTAGTACTTCCAAAACCAGGTTTTGGTCGGTCAACCAATAGTCCCATTTCTTTAAAAAATAAGTCTTGGATTCGTTTTTTGGCATTTGCAAGTTTTTCTTTGTTTTCCTGGCCTCGCGCTTGCCATTGCTTAAATTCCATCTTATAAGATAGATGCAGTAAAAACGAATCCAAGCATGTAAAGATGACAAACCAAATTGAAATCTAGATTCGTCAGCAATTTTCTGTTTTAAAACCTTATCGATATTGTTAAAATCTTTGGATGTTAGATTACACAAATAGCATCTCTGAGTTGAAGTATTTTCAGTAACAGCATTACACAATTTGCCATCTATCATTGTAAAATATAAAATGTGTTTTAAAAAAGCATCGTTTCCTTGAATATCAAGCTTTGTTGGTTGCAAATCTGAAATTTGTTGGTCAAAATATTGATTTTCTCTCACTTATAACTCTGTTGTTTCATGCCTAAACTGGACTCTAAGAGGTCTACAGAATCGTGTGGAGGAAGTTGTGGGAATTTCCCAGATTACAAACTTATCTTTTGATTTCGGATCACCGTTAATGAGCTGAATTGGTACCATTGATGTTTGTATTGACTCATCCCAGAACTCCCGTCACACCCCCATTTGCAAATTAAATTTAAATTATTATATTTTTCTTGGTTTAAAGAATTTAAAACTTCTTTTAGGGACTCAAATAACCTTAAAGATGTATCATCCAGCAAACTTTGAAGAGGCACTTCAGCAACATCCTCAGAAATGTTTAGGTTTTCTGGGTAGCACCTTTTTTTTGCGGCAGTTGTTGACTCATAATTAGGATAAAGAGTTGACCTATGGCTTTTTGCCAAATTTCTTATAAGATTGTATTGAAATTTTGTCAATTTAGCCTCTACAAAAAGCGATAAGGCTTCGTCCGCTGAAAATGGTATTTTACATTCTTTTTCAAGAGATTTTTTATATTTTGATGCACGGGTTGGTGATGAGAATGCAACATTTTTTAACACATCTGCTTCATCCAGTTTACCTTCGGACCTAAACTTCATTTGAGCAGCAAATGTTAGTTCTTCAGGGCTTCGAACGGCTCGCATCTGTTCAGTTCTTCTTCTTTTTGATCGGTCACTTAAATCTAAAAATCCAGTGAATGGCCTCCCTCTACTTGATAGAGTTGTATCCTGCATTTCGGCTGGTTGAGCTTCATTCATTGCAGAAGAAAATTCCAACTCAATATTTAACCAATCTCGATTTTTATTTTCAAATGTAGTTTTATTTCTTGATGCTGAAGACCATTTTGTGTCATATTTCTCGATGAATTTATATATGACTTTTGAAGACTCTTCTGACAAGCGTTCAACTCGCATGGTAGAGGTCACTTTTTCTGCCAAATAACGGCACTGCTTCATTCTTTTCTTGGACTGACAAATTCCTAACCAACTGACAAGTTGGCTTCTTTTAAACCAAGCAGATTTTGTTGCTGTCCCTGAAATAATAAGTAATTTTGTTAATTATTTTTCATAAGATTTTGCCATTTAAAATTGGTTGCCATATTGAATTTTAAACCCATATGGCAATTTTTTTATTTCTATATTAAATTTTCTATTAAATGATGTTTTATTTTATAAAAATTAATGTATTCTTCAAGTTAGTAGCAGAAAATTATTTCTTGCGTTTTGGACCTACAATAGCATTTTATACGAATTTGGACCCGGACTACAAATCTTCTGTTAACTTCTCACAAAATCAGTAATAAAAAAAGTAAAGAAATATTTTTAATTAATATAATTTTTAATATTCTACTTACCACTAGCAATAGGCTCCATTGCTGCTTTACAAAATTTTCACCCACACTTTGCCGAAAAACTAAATTTAAATTACTACTTTTTACAGGCGCTTTTGAATCACAATGAAATAGCCTCCACGAACATCAACTTTCAACTAAAATATTTCTGCAAGTGACAAGACGAAAAACAAAAGGGTAATTGTTTATTATACCCAGGTAACTAGATAATTGAATTATACTCAGAATAGGCCTTAATTGGGAAGTTGGTATTTCCGATTTATGGCCGGCTTTTCCCCAAATTTCGCCTGTGTGCGGCGTTTGTCGGTGCCAAATCGAGTGCACGGCCCGTTGGATTTTGACCGCTGCGCTGGAGGAGGCTTGCCTCCCTTGCTACGTATGGCTTTTCTTATTTCGTAATGTATCGTGTTCTCGCATACGTTCTGTCTCGATGTGGATGAAGCCGGTTAGCTTTCTCTCTTTTCTTACAATTGTTTAAAAAAGGATGCGAGTCGCGGCGAATTATGGTCGCGACGTATGGCTGGTTCGCGCTATATTGGTGTATTAGAAGTTATAGAGTCGGTACTTATTATTTGGAAAAAAACATTTTTCTTTTTTTATTTTTGTTAAATATTTTTATTATTTCATTACAATTTGATGGGGAGGCTAATCCTCTCTTGCCTCCCCTGACGAGCCGCCACTGCAAATAACTTGTTAATAACTTCTTTGAAATCCTTCTTAGATCACAACCATCCCAACACTCAAGTACCTATAATCTTATGATCTGTAGTGTCAAAAGCCTTGGCTAAATCTAAAAATATAGCCAGAGTTACAAAAATTATTGTTAATTGAGTAAAAAAAAGAAAACCTATAGGCCTGCTTCGTGGGTTCTCTGTATGGTCAGTTGTACCCACTCAGAAGTAAAACGCATTAATCGATTTAAATAGGGTGTTTATTAAAGTTAATATTAATCGATAAAAGACAACGAGCTAATGACATTTGTATAGCAAATTCTGTAATTTAAAATGACAATTTTCCAAAAATGTTTTGTTTTTTTCATTATTTTTTTCTTTATGCGTATGGGTGGATTCATTTATGTAGCTTATGTGTTCCATATTTCTTTGATGGATTCTAAGTGATTCCGATTTAAAATAATTCAAATTTGAATTTGTTTTACAAAAAATATAATCTATATTAGACTCCGTTTCTTCCGAATTGCAAGAATATTAAGGTATGACTCAATTATTTCATTATTGTTTGTTAAATCTATATTAATGTCGCCTGAAAAAATGTCTACTTGTGCATTATTTTTAGTTACTGTAATTAGTTCATTAAGATCTCTGATAAACTGTTCATAATTAGAAGCAGAGGATTTATAAGTTGTAATAGTATATTATATTCTATATGTAATATTATCCTTAAACAAAAAATCTCAGTAAATGTAACCTTATGTAACCTTATAGAGTTAACTTTGTTAATTTGAGACAAAAACAACTACCCCATCGTTACTAATATAATTGGCTTTGTTGTAATAAAATGTATAGTTTTTTAATTGGTAGCCATCTTGCCTTAATATAAGTTTCTGTTAAAATAAATATATCAAATTTAATTTTTGTTATATTATTCAAAATACAAACTTCATCTACGTGTTGATAAAAACTTTGTACATTTATAATAAAAATAACTAGCTCGCAGTTTTTAATTTGAAAATCACTCAATCTTCTTTTATGTCAGTAATATATACTGTTTTCTTTTCAGTATATTGACTTAACCTATCCAACTGTTCAACATTTACCATGTTAAATTATGCTTTAAAAATCATGTACTTTAAAAAACAATAATAAAAACATTAATAGTAAATAAGTACAAAAAACAGAGCACAACAAACAAACAAAAATAGGCAATTTTTTTAAATGCACAAAAAAAAATAATTATTTATTTAACCACCCAACTAATATTTAAAATAACTCGTATAAAAAAAATTATAATATATTATGCAGTCTTAAATGAAACAAATCTTTTAGGTGTCAAGCTTGGAAAAATGCCCTAGGATTTATAGGATCCCATAGATACGCGGATAATACTCCAACGCAATGTTATAACCGTATTAGAATTTGTAGTTTGCATTTTAATGATGACAGTTTTACAAATTCCTCGAAAACCCGAATTCATTCGTATGCTATCCCATCGATTGGAGTACCTACCCAAAAGGCTATGTTTTTTTATAAATTCAAACCTAATCAAATTATTTTATATTGATTTTAAATTAAAATAATATAGGACATATTGTAGACAATGCACATTTTCCTAAAGCCAGTGTTGATGCCATTGTTCAGACAGAACCCCTCGAAGTAAATGAATAATCTATTTGATTTATTAAACTCCAACAACTTACAAGATTTTCAAGCTTTCATGGGAACTGAAAAACAAAAAACGTTATTGCAAGATATGGAATACCTTTTTAAGAACTTAAAAGTAAAAAGTTTTAAAGGAAAAAATATGACAAATAGGACAAAATCTATTTCTGGGTGGCGGCTTACAATAAGATCAATTTTAATTCATTGGGAAATGTTACAAAAAAAAGATTATAGATATTTATTTACACGTAATCTCAATCAAGATTGCCTCGAGCACTTCTTTGGTGAAATTAGAAATTGTTGTGGAAATTCAAAGAATCCTACTCTAGTTCAATTCTGTCGAACCTTTAAAAAGGTTTTTGCTTTAGGATATTTAGGTAATGTCGAAACAGCTAACTGTATAGATGATGGCGCTAAAGCCCTATTAAATTTAAATCCCGATTTTATATTAAGAGTTGCAATAATATATGCAATCCCACTAAATATATTCCCCTTCGAGTTTTTACCAACGATTATGTCAATTTAAAAAGCGCAGAAGGAAATACTTTAGTATATGTAGCTGAATATTTATTTAAAAAATGTCTCTCACGTCACTCTTGTGATATATGCTATAATTTTGCAACTGAGTCAAATGCCCTGTTTAATGAAGAGTTATTTTATTGTAAATTAAAAGCATATGAAAATAATACCTTATTTGGTGGTCTAACCATACCTTCAAAAGACATTATTGAGTACATAATATAATTAGAAATTATGTTTATCGCTGAATTTAATAAATTATCAGCGCAAGAAGCAATTGGCTATAATCTTAAAAAACTATTTTCTAATATTACCGTTAAGCATCCCAATAATGAATTTCCCATTGACTATTTATTAAGTTTATACATAAGGGTGCGTATTTATTATACATTAAAATTTATAAATGCCGATATTAAAAAAGAAAAATCTAAAAAAAAGTAAAGATGCTTATGTAAGCAAGCTTAATATATTAAAACATTTATAAATACTCATAATACTTATGTATCATACTAAATAATTATTTTATATAAGTTGATGTGTTTCGTATTTAAAAAATATTTTTAGAATGAAGTTATTATATCAATAAAATGGTCAGCCTCTCCGTCCATTTATAATGTACTTACTTAATTTAATAAAGCTTTAACCAGTCTTTATAATTATTATCTTTGTTTCATTTACAATAATAACCTATATACCTAGTTTTATATCCTCCAATCCCAAATATGTTCATGACCAAATAGGTACAAACAGGTAACAAATTGATGCAAATAGGTACTCGTGTATTGGTATTAGGAGTCTATGGAATTTCCAGCGTTCCCCTACACCCAGGTAAACACTATTAATGGCCAAGTTTTGGCTTTTATTACACCGGTCTCCATACTCGTTTTAAAGCTCACACTGGCGCTTAGCTGGCGCCGAGTGACCAACTTGTATTCTATTCTGTAAACTTTGGTCTATATCTAAAAGTGGAGTGAAGTAGCTAGTCAAATGCAAACTGTGAACTTGTTATTTTCAATGTCCTCCCGCACAGCACTGATAACGAAAGCCCTGACAGTGAAATGTACAAATAAATAACAATCTATGTACGCCAGAGTTTGCACTATTAACATACTGGTCTCTGAATGTGTTCGCCTGCTTTTCACTTCTGCGAGTATTCTCTGAGAAGTACCGGGATACCGTATACAACTTCTTCTTAAAAAAAGCTGCTGTTGGTTTGTAAAATATGTTTTTGTAAATGCTTATATAGTTTTTCACTGGTTGAGCCTCTTTACCTTGTGTATGTTTAAAAATATCTAATAAAAGTCTTAATAATCTTGAAAATATACAGTGCCACACTTAATTGTCCCCCTCCCCCCCTTCTTTAAATGCGTTTATATAAAAATTTGAAATTTGGCACACATCATTAGCAACCTAAATAATACTTTTTGGTCCCTGGCTTATTTTGCAAAATGTCAAAATAAAAGTATATAGATCGTTTGAAAGCTCGATTTGAAGTCGTTGTTAGAAACAATTTTTTAAAAAGATAGGACACCATCTCACTTAAGCTGAATATTTACTAATACTTAAACTAATACTTGTCCTACGGCTTCCCGCAGCCATTTTAAAGTTTTGCAAAATTAGCTAGAGACCAAAAAGTAGTATTTAAGTTGTTGCTAATGTTGTGTGCGAAATTTAAATTTTTTATATAAATGCATTCAAAAGATAAGAGGGGAGGGGGAGCACAATTAAGAACCGCATTGTATATAAGAAATTTATGAAGGGATGTAGCAAGCCTTTCCTCCTCTGAACACCCGCCACTGTAGTCATTTTGAATAGTTACCACGTTTATGACTTTCCTATCGCATACAATTTTACCAAAATAATAAATAACGTAAATAAAATAAAAAACCTATTACAAAAACTCTTAAATAAGTAATAGGAGTAACCAATATTCTTAAAATTTAAATAGTAACTCAATAATTCCTAAATTAGCATACTCTCTGAATATTATTATCTTACAAAAGATTTCAAATATAAATTGTACTTCATAATGTGTAGATAAAAAACATTTAAGTTTGTGAAAAGGATCATAAAAATGTTAACACATTATGCCTATTGATAAAAAATGCATTAAACTAAACAACTATTACATAACGGAGCTTTCTTTTTCTAATACCTACGGATATTGTCGTGTTTTTGTCCAGCTTCCTGCTTAACCAATATTATACGCTCATTACCATTTAATACATAAAATTTCACTTTCCCTTTAACTGCGTTGGACCGGTAGTTCTGTACCGTGTGAGGTAATATTAATAAATTTGGTAGATTTTTGGTCTCATACCAGGGAATATTAAAAACTAACTAAATAGCATGTTATCAGTGAGCAAAGTGGATGTGCTACAATAATTCAAAAAAAGTATTATTTTTTTAATCATTAAAAAAGTAGGGGTAAAGAAATATCACGAGATCCTGCTCGTGTTTTCTGAAAAAAATCATTTGTGATTTCTTGATTGTTTTTCTCTAAAGAAACCAGACAGCATATAGCAAGTACTTCAGTAGTTTTTTCATCTTTTTTTGACTTGCGGAATATTGTAAAAATTATCTTCTTTTCTTTGATACTTCTTGATTTTTACTAGTCGTACAGAAAAAAACCCTATTAAAGAAAAACGTGTAAGGGGATAAATACTTTAAGGAGGTGATTTTAAAAAGACAAATTGAAATAAACCTCTGTCCTAAACCTTTTTAAACTATAGATTTTTAGTAAAAAGTTAGTAGGGGAAGTCTTTTCTCCACAAATAAAATGCTAATCCTCTAATTTCAGAAGTGAAATATACTCCTGAAATTAGAGGATTAGCATTTCATTTGTGGAGAAAATACTTGCCCCACTAACTTTTTAATATTATATTGACTCCACTTCAGAATGGACTTTTTCCTTAATATACATTTTTAGACTACAGGATGTTAAAGTTTTTACAAAAAAGTGGCTTTTTTTATTATAAATTTAATAGCTTTTTAGATATGATTATGCATTTTCTAATGTAAAAAATGTTTCGAAAATTTTACCAGTGACCGTTTAAGTAACAGTTTTTTGAAAATTTTATAGCTGACTTTAATAGAAATAAGAGCAAATCCACAGTCCATTAGAAAACTAAAAAAATATTGATGTTTGATTTTGACAGATAACTTCAATTTTTTTAACACAAAATTTATGTGACATGTTAAATTTAAAAAAATTAAGGAGTGGATTACTTTTTATTTATATGTTTTAAATTTATAGAATAGAGGTGCAAATTTATTACATAAATGTACGGTTGGCGATGGATGAAATTTGAAACTTACTTAATACATTTGAGCGGATTGGCGTGGCAATAAATATCTTCAATTTTCTTATTTTTAACTTCATACCAGCTTTTATCCAAATGAAAAATAACCACATTAGTGATAACTTATTTTGTCAAATAAAACTGATTAACTGATAGTTATTTGTGATTATCTCAATAAAATATTTCCGAACCGTTTGATAAATATACCGCTGAAAAAATAAAGACAATAGAGCCGTCCGGGATACCTCCAGGTTTGACACTGCTCGACTTAATCTTCTAAGGTTATTTGTAAATAAAGACAAGAGAAGCTTGCATCAGACAACCAACATTGAAAAGTCACTACATAAGGGTATATTAACGATCTTCGATAGGAGTACGTCGACACAGCAGCGTTAAACTACTGGTTGCCCTCATAGCATTTTCTTTTAAGACACAAACGACGACTCTACTATAATAGAGTCGTTTTAGTATTATTATAATCGTTTTTGATTATAGTACAGTTATCCTTTTGAAAAGTATAAATGTACTAAATAATCCTGGTGATGGCTTATGGCCGAGAGCTAAGCAGATATCGCTATAATGCTTACGCTGAATACGTTTTTTTTATTTCATTTTGACTTTTTGATATCTAAAATTTGTTAGCAACTAAATAATGTCCAGATAACATATTAGCCGACAGTTTATTGGTAACTCTAACGTATTCTAGTTTTTGAACCAGTTTCAATAAATTAAGTGAGTTTGTATGAGCTTGTTAAAGGTTTTTATTTAATTTCCGTGTCAATCACAACATTACAATAAACAATAAACTAGTCTCCTGGCGCCGGCTTAAAAATTAAACTTCCATATAGACTTCGAAATTCCTAAAGATATCAACAGATTTTAATCGGATATTATTAAAGTTTATATGAGAGTTTTTATAATTCATGATTTGTCTTTTTTTATAATTTTATTTAATAATAGACCATGATTCTTTGATAGGGTACTACGTATTATGAAATCTCAGTTAATCTATTTAACAGCTATGACAGATTATGAGTAAATAATATTCACGAAATATAGACTATCCAAGTATTATCAGAATATTAAGTAGATGAACAATATTTAATAAATACATTATTTAAATCATATCAAAATGTAAATAAATTATATAGAATGAGCCAGAACTTCACATGATACGCCAAAAATCTCTCGGATTAATATATGAGATATCTAAGGGTTGGGCTGTAAAAATATTATGTTTCAATATAGTCTTTCTAATAGTTCTTAATTTAAATAATTTTTATCGAAAGAAAATCTAAATATACTTATATCACCAAAAAGATATGAATTCAAAATTCAATATTATTTAAAAACGCACCCAATTTTTGATTTACGGAAGAAAATCAGTGGTCTTATCCGTTGCAGTTCGATAAAGCAACATACTCCTAAAAAGTCATGATCAATATGTGTTATTTTGGTGCAACAATATAATCTCATATAGAGTGAAAAAAATTGTACGTATTGAGTATCCTCGGTAATTCTGCACCCGCAGTCTTACTTTTACATCTACTCCTTCCATCGTTCTTCCTTCTTTCATAATATTTTTGCAGTACCGCTTTTATGGTACGGTCTTCATCTACTACACGGTCTGACTATCGTGCTGAATTTATCAGCTGTACCATGAAAATTTGATTTAATAAATTTATTTATTTATATATTTTTTAATATAACAATCAATATGTGATAAATAGATTCATAATTTATTTGTGAGTGAATTTAAAAAGGACTTTTGTTATGGTTGCAAGTGAAGTGAATTATAGAAAAAAAGGGATTCAAATATCCACCATGTCCACAAGTCAAAATATGTTAATTAGGTTATCTATAGTATTAGGGATGGCTGCGGCAGTTGTTACGGTTATATATTTAACACCGATGCCAGGCAAGTATTTTTTTAACACATTTTTAACTTAACAAAACTATTGGTTTAACAAAGTTCTTTATGTAACTTTACGTTTCTTTCTTAAAAATAGTTCAAATTTCGCATTATTTTATATGGGATGATACATTATGACTTTTAAAATAATTTATTAAAGTTCTAAATGATAAATAATCTAAATGACAAAACACGCAACTAGTTTGTAAATCGTTTGAAAAGCGTATAGAAAGATGTAATAAAATACTATTTTTCACTCAGCTACGTTACTACAGAAACTATGGTACTACAAAAAAAAACTTCGCAGGATTGATATTAAAATAAATTTACTATATTTTAAAAAGGTTAATATTCGATATTTTCGAATTAATATGTTACAGATATGAAGGAAAACATGGTTTAGAAAATAATAATTATATCTAATTGTTTCTTTGGCATACATACGCCTTCACATAAAATGTATGAATATTAAAGGACTGTTTTGCTAATTAAATAGTATTATATTAAATAATAAAGAAGCCCTAGTTAGGATGAACTAAATAGACATTTATTATACAAGACAAGTACGAACATAGTTGCTTCTGCTTATTTACCGTGGGTGCTGGGAATATTTCTATACAGTATAATCTTTAATAAATTATATGCTTTAAAAGTACGTTCTTCTTCATTAAATTTGAAATAATAAAAAGTTTTTAAAGGGAATTTAAATAAAAATTAAGGTAGAAACATTATCCCTACGTCAATAAAGTAGATAAAAAAGATGAGTTACTTATAAATTTACAATGATTAGTGTGTATCTTCAGAAATCTTTACATTCTTTTTCATTAAATTTTAGCACTTTTACTAAAATACTACTTTAGATGTATAGAAAAGCTCTTCGCCAATAAATAAAAGAATTAACGATTATTAGAGTAGGTAGTGACTCGATGGGCCTCCTGTACATAGTTACATATTGCAAAAATTCAAATATATCGTATCAAACACGTCAAATTTAATAATGAGCGGGACATTTAATGACAGAAATTGCGTTTCTCTGACGCCAACCCCTCATCCCCAGAGCCCCTATGTCAATTTTTTAAAATAAAAATAGGGGTTGAGTGATAAATTATACATAGCCCTATTTTTATTTTTTTATTCTATCAATTCGTTCTTAAGAAATATGAATAAAGGTGGCTGATATTCTTCAAAACTTACATTTTAAACTACTGTTTATATAATTATAAACTACTATTTTAAACTAAAATTTTATTTTAGCAGTATATGCGGTAAATACCTGCATATTTCGACGGTTTTGTCGGCTTATTTATTTTTATTTTGGTATCAAAATTTTGTTAAAGTGAGCAATAACAACACTAGTACGAAGCATATATTTAATCTTGTATTGGTGATATGGATAGTATTGATAACAATGGTTTATATGCTGCGAGAAATAATTGAGTTGGTGGGTCTTTATTATAAACAAAATAAGTCTCCTGGAGCAGCAGCACATGCTTCATCCGGATAAAAGGGTAAATCATCCTTATGTAATTACTTTAATGAGAAACTCTCAAGAAACAGGGTCAGTACAAAACAGATAAAATGAAGTTCAGCATCCAGTAAGACATGAAGTAATAGATATTGCAGGGTTGGGAGATGTTGATATGGACTCTAATACATCTGTTCAAAAAATTGCTACCGCATTTAGCCTGTATAAAAGTACTCTTCACAAAATGTTGAAATAACACAAATATCATACCTACAAAATTAAACTAATTCAAGAGCTAAATGAGCATGATTTTGATCGTCGTGTACAATTTTTTGAGTATTTTAATAATAAGTTAATCCTGAGAGTAATTCGCTGTACGCTGTCTCTTTCGTGGACGAATGTTCCTTTTATTTACATGGTTAGGGTAATAGACATAACTGTCCATACTGGAGTGATAATAATCCTCATTTATTTCGAGAAATACATACGCAGCCACATCAAAAACTTAAGATATCTGGTATCCCGGATTATACTATACCTTAACTTTTTGCCTATAAATCGAGTACTCTGTTCATGTTTAAACAAGGTAGGGTACTATCACATTATGCTGCTGCCGTTCGTCATTTTTTGAACGACGACATTTTTTGGATAATGGATTGACCAAATAAGTGATGTAGAATGGCCCTGCTAGATCTTCTGATCTTACCCCTTTAAATTTCTTTTTATCAAAATCTTTCCACAAAGCCTGACATCCTTGAATATCTTCGAAATAGAATTGTTAACGAATTAAGTTAATAACGCCCGAAATGTTCGCTAATCTATGCAGACATTTTGAACAACACTTGTACTTTTGTATGGAGGTCAACGGAGATCACTTTCAACATTTAATAATAGGTGTAAGATACTTTTTATTTTTTTATTTAAAGTAAGATTTATTTTTTTAATCAAATTTATTCATATTTCTTGAGAACGAATTTATAAAACGAAAAAAATTAAAATAGGGCTATGTAGAGAATATAATTACCTTTAATTCAAGATATCTCTGGACCCCTTTTGACATGGGTGTTCTGGGGGATGAGAGGATGACGTCCGGGAAACACAATTTCTGTCAATAAATGTCTCCCTTAATATTAAATTTGAGGTGTTCAGCCGTTTTTGGATAAACAATTTATTTTTCAAGTTTTTCAGGATTTTCTCAGACATTGACATGGGGCGTGTTGAAGTTTTAATAATATTTTGCCACTTTTCAAGACACTTTTATATTTCATTACATCATCTTATGAAAGTTTTGTTTAATTGCCAACATTTCAAATGTAAGGTGGTCAGTCTCTGGGATGAGTCAGTTTTAATAATGTTGTTATTCCCAAACTTAATCAGTAAGCAACATAATTTTGTGATTAAGTTGTACTATAAAAACAATAACTGTGTGGTTGCCGGTTGGTATTTCTAAATTTTCACATTTCCGAATTTATTTCCAAATGAGAGCGTTTCTTCCGCTCATGTTTTAAAAAAAGGGTTTAAAAAATTTTACAAACAGGTCAATACCAGACATCAGTACCCAAAGAAAGATGATAAGAACAGCTGAAGATATTGATCCGCATTAACAGAATCTGTGCAACACAAGTGAACAATATTCGTTCAAAACAATTAATTTGAAAACGAACTCAAGCGTTAAGAATTTGTTTGAATACACTTGTATATTAACTTCGAATTCTAGCTAATTTTCATTCATCCAAAACTGAAATTGTCCAAATACTAACATCATTAACTTGTGTACGTGGTGCTGGAAAAATACTTCAGTTTGAAATATACAGTTTGTGGATGTTTGACGCACTTTCAGTGTTCCAGCTTCCAATAAACAAAAGCTTAGATATTGCAGCTAAGAAAATCCATTGAAATTTGCTATTTGCAAATGTACCAGATACTAGTCTTAGTCCAATATCTTGCACAAGTCACCAATTAAATAGGTTTTCACAAAATAATCAAATATAATTCCTGCTTAGAATAGTGCTTCTTCACATACACGAGAGCTACAAAAAATACCTTGAAAAGATTGTTTTTGCAACATGTTACTTTTAGACGGTGAAATATTTAATTGTCATCAAGCTTTTCAGATCTAAGGACTCATTGAAAAGTTACTTAAAACAAAATGTTTTTATCAATAAACGAATCTGCGAAGATATTTAGTCGACTACTGCTTAAAATAAACATAGCTTATTTATTAAAATTTTTGCTTCACAAGACTTTTTGTAAATACTTCCGTTTAATATTTCGAAAAAAAAGTTAAGCTATTTTAAATTAAAAAATGAATCAAACAGAACTACCCTTAAAATACACTACAAAGTATAAATATTTTAAGTCACATAAGCTATAAAAACATTTCAATTGTTACAAAGTAAATCGTAACTTTACACAACCAATGAAATTCAATTTATTGATTTGCTAATAGCATAGTTTACGATTAAATGCTCATAAAATGTAAAATAAATATTTGCTATTATAAATAATATGTAAGCTTTGCAATATACCAGCGCGATTCGTTTGTCAGGCAAGAGAAAGTTTTTAGAAGAGAAACGGTACTCGTTATCCGCCGTCGCGTCTTAAATTGAGAACATGCAAGTGTCATTTGCACCAATGCGGAGTTATTGAACTTTTACTGAAAGTAAGATGAAGTCCGTTTTTAGTTTCAAGTGTTTATGATATCAAAATTAAAAAGTTTATTATAAGAGTTCGGCTTTAAAAGGGAAAATCTTTTATTAGATGTTTTTTTTATTGCAGGATTTAACTTTATTTTATAAAAAAAAAATATTGAAAAAATTACTAAAAACCGTGTATATTGGAGTCACTTTTAGGCAAACGCATTGATTGCTTATCACATAAGAGTTACATAATCAAACTATAATATTAAAACGACTTCCGTCTTCAAATAAATTATACAGGTTGGGGAATTAAAGATTACGCATTGTCAAAAATAATGATAACACCGCTTCCTGTTGGCGATGAGCGCCCACCTTCGATCGTCTGATAGGAATTTGCGGTTTTTATTCTTTGCAGACTAACAATAATAGTATCGGCATGCTTCATTTTGCTTTTTAGCATGATACAATGTGGGTTGTCGGTTTAGACTGGAAGCGGCAGGCTCTACAGGAGATGTCGATATTTTCCTAGAAAATAAGATTACTGGAGACTAGCGTGTTGACTCTGTGAAGCCATCACAAATCCTTCTGTCTCGGACTTAAGTACTGAAGACATTAGGGAAGCGAAAGTTTATTTAAGGAAAAGATTATGTCCTTAAGTGTTCTTCTATAAATCCATCTACTTCAGCCTTCTTTATTCTCACTCTCACACCAACTACATGCTGGTAAATTTTCGGTGGAGCCAAGTCCTGACAAAATACCTGCCGCTCTGCGAGCCGTTCCGTAGAGAAATATGTCAGCTCCTTCAGACTCGTCAATGTTGAGAGCTCCATTTACGGGTCGTCACTTCCCAAAACTTTCTGCGACATCTCTAGGATTACTCTATTATGTGATGACTCTCGATGTTTACCAATCCTCTGCCTCTAAAATGACGGACGAGGTAAAATCGTTGAACTGAGGACTTTGGATGCAAGTTTCGGTGGATGATCAGCAGCGGCTGAGCTTGTGCAGTTCATCGACGTTTTATTTCAGAACATTAAACGGCCAACATGCTTGTAGCAATTACCTTGTTTTTAGCCAAGAGACTAGATTTTCAGATCTTCCGGAGACGTGCTTTCTACTGACTCTAGAGCATCCTTTACAGTCTAAACGTCCTGTAGTCTACTTTGCAAGACGCCTAAAAACCTATACTGCTCTTCTATTATTTTTATTATTAATACAACGATAATTATTATTATATATATTTTTTTGTTTTTGGGTCTTTTCAGCTTCGGCCGGTGATTTTTTGTATCCTGGTAAAAAACAGTTCAGCTCCTTCCACTCAGGCACCATTCAGGAATTTTTGGCTTGGTCTGGTTAGTCTGGCAGGTTTGGAGTATTACTGCCTTCTGCAAATATGTTATGATGGTCGGTGATAATCTGATGTCGTGAATGTTTTAGGAGAGCTCTATCGATATTATCCCCTATGTCGAAATTAAAAGTGGAATTTTAGAAACTTTTGCTTTTATTATTACTCTTTAAATTCAAACATATTTAGTAATGAGTAGCTAAAAATACTTCGGTCATCCTCCACTAAATTTATTTAAAAAATATTAATCCAACATGTTTCGGACATATAACGTGTCCATCATCAGGGATACTATAAAAGAACCAAAGAAACTTATAAGATATAGATTCAAATTATTAAATTACAAAAGGTATCAAAATTACTTACACAAATTAAGGGCTTCCGTCAATACATCTCACAGATCTAGTATCTTAGATAAGGTTAAAAGGTTAAAACGACTAAAAATTAATAAAAATGGCATTTATAATAATGATAAAAAGTTTAATTATTTGATAAATAATTGGACGTTGAAGACATAAAAGTTACATTAAGAGACATGAAAATGGGACCAAACATGGGTTTACAAAAACTTTAAAATTACATCATTAAGTTTGTCAGTAATCATCAGTCATCAGTAATGTTTTTCCCGTCGATTAAAAAAATTATATCTAGCTTAGGTACAATCTCTTCTACAAACTTTAATAAACTAATTAAACATAAATAACTAGATATAACAACTTTAAAATAGAGGATACCGGAAACATTCACCATACCCATTTTAAGTATTTCATTGCTATTTATACTTGAAATATATTAACTTGTTTATCATCATGCCCACCTTGATCTTATTAATACTAAATCTTATTTTACCATTTTTAGATCAAAATTTCAAAACCTGTGATAGACCTTGCCATGAGCTAGACTGGCCAATGATATGTAGGGTCAAGCTCAACATTGAAATGTACCATACAGATAATCAGTAAGTCAAATTTACGTTCACTTTTAAATAAAAATATTTGTATTTTTTAACCTAATTTGAAAATTATATAAACGTTTAAAAACTAGAATAGACCTGTCGTCTAGAAAAATCTTTTTAAAGAATATGCTATGTAGGTATGTTTTTTTTTTTTTAAGAAATATGATCTTAAACCTTTAGGGATACCTTTATTATATATAATTGAATTTAATTCCAATAATTCTTGAATACAATAATTTAATACAATAAAGAGTGTAATCCTTATATAATTCAATAATAGGAAATACATGAATAAAACACATTTCCAATATTCAATTAATTTTAGGAATTCCCTGTTCTACCTCTTTGTTTACTAAAGCAATCAATGTATTATTAAAATCAATTGAACAAGTTGCTATGCATTTATTTAAGAAAACACCTTTAACATATTAAAAAAGTTTTATTTTTATTTTCTTTGTTACTTTTTCAACACAAATTATCAACAATTAAAAAAAATTCTTTAAAAGAATAAAAAAAGGATAAGTAATAGGAAACATTGGTCCAAGTTAAGTTTTTTTATTTAATGCATGGGTTCTATTTTCTTTTGAATTTTTGTAAAAAATAAAATTAGGTATATACATTTATTACATATTAAAGAGAAGTTTATTTATAAACGAGCTAAGGGGTCGATAGATAAAACCTTAACTCCTGCGTATATAAAACATGTATTTACCTATATTTATACACCTCAAGTATATTATTGTATTTAATAATTGTTAAACTTCGATTAAATTAAATACAACCAAAGATATCGTTACAGGTTTAAGTTCATATTTTTGAATAATAAATACGAGAATAAAAATATTTTCTGCTTATTTTCAATCAATAATCGAATCTATGAAATATGAGTAATTTCTAAATTGATATTTGTTAATATAGTACTGTAATACACTAAACAAATAAATAACTAATTCGTTACAATAATATACAGGGTGTCCGGAAAAAGGAGGCCAATCCGCCGGCCACATATATCGTGGACCAAAATAATGTGACTTTCGTTATGCCATTTTTTAATTGGCCGTTCGGCATTCAATATACAGGGCGTCAAAATGAGAAATATAAAATCCTTTTTTTGAAGTAAGTCGAGTGTTTCATAAGATATAAAATTAAAATTTAGTGTGAGGGGATTTTTGGAACGAGAAATTGAATTCCATTCACGGATTCGCTATACCTTGCAGAGGGCGCCACCTGCGGTATATTGCATGTGTTAAAAATACCAAAACTTTTTTGTACCCCTGTATAATAAGGTTCTAGTAAAAAAATCTAATTATCCAGTCTTTTCTTGTAAAAAAAGTATTTTTAGTAAATGTCGGCCTTAGAATCCGTTTATTAGATATCTTAATTTTAAAATCTAGATACATTTTAAGAAGTTAACAAAATAAACGTACATAATATTTTCTAAATTAATGCTAAATTACTTATTATAATAAAAATCATAGAATAATGACCCTAAATTATTTGTTCTACGTGACCTCTATTCATTTGTATACGCATACGAGCCCTCTTTATCAAAGAAAATCTAAGGCTTTGAAAAATATTTGGTTTTAACTTGAAATGCTCTCCAGCTGAAAAATCCAAAGGCGTAAGGTCGGGGTGCGAGCCCAACCAATCCAGCGATTAAGAAATACTTGATGTAAATAGTTCCTATATCCCATTTATAGCAAAATGAGCCGGAGCACCGTCGAGTTGAAACCAAAGATTTTGTCTTAAATTTAGAGGCAAATCATCAAGTAAATCGGGCAGTATTGTAGAAACAGAAATGAATCACCAGTCAAATTACCTGGTAAAATGACAGGTCCTAAAAGAAAGTTATCCATAATACCTGCCCACACATTGGCTTTAAAATTTACATGATGATGTGTCTCAACTATGTCCCTAGGTTTCTCTTCAGCACATATGTGTGCTTTATGGATATTTGTCATGCCGTTTCTCGTGAACGTGGCTTCGTCAGTAAACAGAATCGCCTTTATAAAATCCACATTTCACATAACCATCTACAAAAACCAAGTCTTTCCACGGGATCGTCGGGTAAAAGACCCTGTACTTTTTGAAGATGAAATGGGTAAAGTTGTTGACTCCGTACAATATTATGAGTCTCGGTTTTCCCAATATTTCTCATCTGTTCAGCCAAAACCTAATGTTTGGTGATTCTTCGTCAATTTTTAAAATTTCTTCCTCTTACCCTGGTTGAACCGTCTTTCGCTGAAACTTCCAGTCTCCCTTAGGCGGTTAATCAGGTTTAAAAAATATTTTCTTTTGGGATGAAATCGTTTTGGGAATATCTCGGCATAGTGCTAGCGGCTAAGCTAGCATTAGAGTAACATTTTCCTAGTTGAGAATTCACAGGTATTTAGTGTTTACGCCATTTCGGAAAAGGGTACATTTCTTGGTCTAATATGAGTCATTATGGTTTTTATAAGTTGTAAGAAAACACACCAAATACAAACATGTATTTAAAAAATGTAGATTTAGGAGTAATTGAGAAGCTTGTTAAGAGCGTCAGAAGCGTTTAAATTGGTCACTTTACGTAAAAAGTACGTAAAAAGAATTTTTCAGTCGTATCAGAATTTTTTACTAGAACTTTATTATACAGGGGTACAAAAAAGTTTTGGTATTTTTAACACATGCAATATACCGCAGGTGGCGCCCCCTGCAAGGTATAGCAAATCCGTGAACGGATTTCTATTTCTCGTTCCAAAAAACCCCCTTACACCAAATTTGAATTTAATACCTCATGAAACAGTCGACTTACAAAAAAAAAAAATATTTTATATTTCTCATTTTGACGCCCTGTATATTGAATACCGAGCTACCAATTAAAAAATGGTATAACGAAAGTCGCATTATTTTGGTTCACCCTATATGTGGTCGGCGGATTGGCCTCCTTTTTCCGGACACCCTGTATATATTTTACTGACATACAGGGTGATTGATGGTTGATGGTACCTTAGACGTTTACGGAGAACGGAAAATAGATTTTTTTTGAAAATTTGGCATCATGGATTTTAACTAGTGCTCCAACGATTAAAAATATTTTAATCGATACAGCGTTGTCGCTTATACCAAAGAGTAGTAGCAACTTTGTTATTTTAAGTAGAATACCCTGTATATTATTTGATTTTCTAATCCGCTATCGCTTCATGATTGTTTTTGTATAAGGTATTTCTATACCTATTTTTAGTGGTTTCGATGGATTTCGATTAATTATTTTCTTTATTTTTTGACCAAAACAGAGCTCCAAATAAATTTTTATTACTACGGCACTGGAACGCTAAGAAAATTGAAATTATAAACGTAATTTACGAAAGTATTGTACATTAGTCTTCACTATAAAAATTTGTTCTACAATATATAGGGTTGGTCAAAATACGTGATTTTACCACTAGATACAAAAATTGTGAAAAATGCATTTTTTTAGAACTTCCTGTACATTATAACATATTCTAAAAGGAAATTGAAATCCCTTTCTAACGAGGTATTATGTTCCTATATCTAAGTAGTTCGGTTTTTAAAATAAAAGCAATTTTCTGTAAAAATCGAAATATTTTGACATATTTGCTTTAGGTGGTCATGAAAGGTCACGACGCAACAATGCTATGCTATTGATGTTTGACAGTTACATTTAGTTAATTAATAGTAAATACGCTTAAGTGTTTTTTTAAACTAATCTACAATACTTACTTACCGTACCGTACTATATTTACCTTAAATTACGTTTATAATTAAATGATCAAACGAACTTACCTTAAGTGAAGTTCGATCATATTATATGAAAGCCTCGTTCAAAAGATTACACATAACTATATATATACTATATACTATAAATGCTTTTGAGGTAGCAGCACGTCTTACACTATGAGCAGTATATTGTGATGTGTCTACTCCACTTGTCTTAAGAACATATTTAATCCATCTACTGATGGTTTGTGTTACCACTGTTTTATGTGGTTTTTCGAAAGAAATAAATAACCTTTTTATATTATCCCCTTTTTTGTGCGTCCCAAATAATGTATGAGGGTGCTTGCTAGACAAAGTTCCAGGTTTTCCCGAGAAAACGGCAATACCAGAAGTGGTTGGAATTTACCAGGGCCTGAAGTTTTAATAATGTTAGGTATCATTATTTCAATCTTTGATGGAAATTTTTTTATATTGTCAATATTTATGATAGCTAACGTTTGTGTCCTATGTGCTGTAATGAGAGCTAAAAAAATCAGCAATTCTTCAGTTAATTTCTTTAAGGTTAACGTATTAAGTGGAAAATAAGTCTTCATAGAGTTAAGAAGAATAGAAACATCCCATGTCTTTTGGTATTTTGGTTTTAAATGTCTCTTTCTAAAAACTCTATATTAAAAAATCTAGTTACTATCTGGTTTTTACAAGTCTCACTGTTAAAAGAAATTAAGGAAATTGCCACTCTCATGGTATTTAGTGAGCCGTAGGAAGCACCTTCATTATATTTAAAACTAAGGAAACTTACACTTTACTTTACTTTAAACTGAAACTTTACTTAACAAATTATTAACTGTAAATTTAAAAGGACATAACTTATTAGTGAAGCAAAATTGCCACCATTGTTTAAGCGCTGAATCGTATTGTTTTAGTGTGTTATTAGATAAAAATGCTAATAAAATATCGTACGAAGACTCTGGTAGATTCTTTAAGAAATAAGCTTCCCCGATACATGCAATCAGTGTAAGTTTGGCTGACAATGGATGGCATATTGTCCTACAAGGAGAAAGTAACAAACTAAAGTCAGGTGTAAAAGTAATGGGGTCTTCTAGAAGTAAAGAAGTAAATACAGGATACCAGGGTTGCGCAGTCCACAAAGGTACCACCAAGATGCCTTTTGATTTATCCAATATTATCTTCTTCAACACTCTAAGAACTAAGGAAAATGGTGGAAAGGCGTAAAAGAACCAATTGCTCCAGGACACAGTGAAGGCATCTATAGTTAATGAATCAAGATTTCTATTCCATGAAATATATACATTACATTTTTTGTTATGTGAACACCGTAAACTTTATCTGTCCTAAATACACTTGTAGCGTCACCCGCACGAAACACAGTTATGAATATTTAGGTACAACGGTTGGCCTATATCGGCCGACGGGCGGCGCGGGGAGGGAGGTTGAGTGTTATATTTTTTCTTTTTAGGCTTTGAATTCGTGGCGTCACCGGCTAGAAGACATAGTACTACGTTATGTGTAATCTTGAAAAACGAGGCTTGAAATATAATTTCAATTTTCTGCGTGTTCCAAAGCCGTAGTAATAAAAATTTATTTACAGCTATGTTTTGTTCAAAAAATAAAGAAAATAAATAATTTCTCAAAAACCACTAAAGATAGGTATAGGAATAACTTATACAAAAACAATCATAATGTGATAGTGGATCGGAAAATAAAATAATATACAGGGTACTCCGCTGTATCGCTAAAAATATTTTTAATCGTTAGATCACCAGCAAAACTGTTAAATCCATGATGCCAAATTTTGAAAAAAATTCCATTTTCCGTTCTGCGTAAACGTCTAAGGTACCATCAACCATCAATCACCCTGTATATAGCAGCTTAATAGTCAAATAATATTTGTATTGTGACTTTATTTATGTTAGATATATTTCCATAATTTGTATTATTGTTAATACAGTACAACAACTTTATTTATTAATAAACTTTTAAATAAAACATTTAAAGTAAAACAATAAAGCTAAAATATAACTTAAAGTAATAATAACCTATAATATTTCTTGAATTTTTTAGCAGTATTGCCAAAGAATTATTCAATAAATATGTTGTTCAACAAAATAAAATTATGCAAAAAATATGATAAGAATGTAAATGCCATTCAGTGCTATATAACCAAAGCCAATTCTGGAATTCTTTTCTATATGAAAAAGCATTTATGAACAATTATTATAGCATAGGCAGCTCACTACTACGGACGATTTTTCATTTAGATAGTTGTCATTCTTTAAACTTATAGCTTAGTTATAGCTGACGAGATTATATTTGAAAAGTCAAGATTTCATCGAAGGAAAGAGACGCACCATAATTTAAATGATAAAGTACCAACTTGTATAATCTTTACATTTTCTCTTTATAAAGTTCAACATTCTGTTTTACAAATTATTGATAATGCAATTAACAGCACGCAGATTTCTGACACTAAACTTCATAAAGCCGCATTTATTTACGTTAAGTAGCATGTAGTTTTTTGACATCAGGCAAATAATTTTTTTAAATAACAATGCATCTAAAGATAATATCTATCCACAGTTCAGGATAAAATATTTAGAAATCAAATCCGAGAAGAGTATTTAAAAAAGACTTAAAAACAGTGGTCTAAGATGGTCCTTAAAAATACCGTAAATGGTATATAATGGTACAAACTTTTCACTTTTTACTACTTATACCAAACAATATTCGTAAGATAAACGTTAGGTTCCATAGCTTTTTAAAATAAGTTAAAGATATAATTTAAGAAAAGCAAAAAGATTCTTTTTAACTAAGCCCTCTTGGTAAAGCTAAATTGTTGATTTACGATTTTCTTTCGAGAAAGTACCATTATACATTTCTTAACACGTGACTCCAAAAGTTTTGGAATATAAGATAAAATGCTGATAGGCATAGGATGCTGCTGTATAATTTGAAATATCTTTGATTGCTTGAAAATTTACCAAATAGGCCGCATCTAACAATTGTATTGGGAATCAGATCGGACCTAGCTTTTGATTAACATCTATCATAGAGAATGCAAATTCTATATCAGCAGCGCTTGTTAATACCCCAGATACTAATCTAAATTAAGATTTAGATGGAGAGGATGGGTTATATCCTCCTGCAAGTTTGCTTCGGGCTATGTCCTCTAGTTATAGCGAGAGAGAAGTTATCTTCTATGCCAAAACCAGCAAAACACCAGTACAAACACCCCAAATGATACCAACCAATCACCCTTAACGGTTTTTTGCTGGAGACGATGGAGAATCAAATGCTTAATCGATACTTGAAAGAAAGCAACTTGTTTTGTTGCAACATGTTTTAACAAGGCTGGTTCATACATGCTGGTTCATATATCCTGCAGAGGAGCTTTCGGCGGAACCTGCGGTCTAGAATCTACTAATTTATTATCAAACATTCTCACATACAAGGCTATCATTTGCTGGTTCTGTATGATGAAAGCAAAAATTCGAGCTTAACTGGAAAGAGTGTAAGGCTTTGCCTGTCTAAGCATAACAGTTGTTATGCGAACAGCTCGAAATAGGACACTTGAGACTCTGTTGAGACTATGATTCCTGGACATTGTGTTCAATTTAAGGCAATGAGAACTACGCATAGGATACAGGTCCTTGGTGATCTACGAGCTGGTGAGCAGCTGGACAGCAAATCTTAAATTGCGCACACCGCACATGTTTCTAGAGAGAAGATATAGTGAAAATAGGCTGCAAAGTTCAACTTGTCTGGATGCCTGGCTGCTTAGACTATGCTGAAAATGAGAAAGCGGACTTCCTTGTTAGACTGGGATCTGCAAAATGGTCGGTAAGCTCCAAACCCATAATCGGAATAGCCAAATGTGTAACTGTTGCATCAGTAAAGAATCTGATGGACTAGTGGAGCCTCCAGAGATGGATGGAAGCATCTGGCATGAGACAGGCTAAGGCCCACGCAGAGAGGATTCTCTGCCTCTCTCACCGTACAACCGCGCTTAAAAAGACTGCGAAGACGATGAAACTGCAGACCACTTTATCAGGGAATAACCAGCTCTCACTCGCGGGAGGCTCAAATATCTGGGTAACATCTACAGTTTATCCAGCGACAACGTATTTCAAACCAGAGTGCCTCATTGGTTTTTCCAAGGCTATTGGCCCCTGGGATGAATAGGTTCATCCCATTTCTTCCATCGGATCAGACATATTCCCAACCACAAAAAAAACCTTCTGCTATGACTTCTTTGGTTAGGATACCTAGCAGCATGTTAACAATCCATAAAAGACGCAGTTTAACAGTACTAAAAATATACGGCAAACATATCATAAACTATAACACTAATTATAATGTGAATTATTTATAATTATTTCTTCTAAATACTGAACAAGTTTTCAACCATAAACATGTAGAATTATAGTAATATTATCTAAATCCAATTTTTTATACAATAACCTTCATTATTTAAAAAAATATTTTTCTTGCTATAAAAATTACGCTTCCCAGCAATTTCTCTTGATTACTTTTAATAAACGATTACTTGCCCAAAGCTCCTTGATTAGTGAGATGTGGCATTGTGGCATTGTAGTGTGATGGTGGCAAGGAACCATCCCTTAATAAAATACCCCGTGTCTTCCCAGATTCACCTTTGTAAAAAATTTGTTCATTTAATATGGAAGTCTCTCAGATGCTTTTGCACTTCCAGATACAGATAACTTTTTTGTGCCAAACATTCTAAAATTTTTAGGAATATCTAACATTTCTAGCATATATTTTTTTGTGTACGATATAAAACTACGATATTTAGTTATATTAGATATATGAACAGAACATGTCATTTCTACTTGAACATGTCATTTTTAATTGAAAACGGGTAGTCCGTTGTTATCATCCGCCTGGCTTAAAATCTTCCCTGAAAGTCTAATTTAAAAGAAGTAAGTAATAATATATAAATTGAAAGGGGTACGTAGAAACTGCGTACCCATTTTTAAAAAATTATCTACTGGAATATAAGTATCAAATTTATTGAAAAGAAGTTCTTTTACAAATTTGTCACTCTTCAAAATCTAAAACGTTTAAGACAAATGCTTAGAAACTTTTTTGCTTGATTTTATCGAACAAACACGATTCTGAATTTTATCGCAATGTTAAAAAACGCCTTGCATCTATTACATCTAAAATTAAAACTTTTATTCTTTTTGGATTTAATATGTACAAATTATATGGGCTATACAGGCGAAATAGGCTATATAGGCGATATCTAAGATTTCACTCTTTCGATCCAAACCCTAATGCTGGCAGGCAGTAACCTGCAGGTTTGTAAACAATCACTTTGCAGATTTGTTAATAGATGGCCCCACTTGCATTAAAAATCCTACTATAATATATTAATATTCAGTGTTTTCAAATTTGAATCATTTATTTTAGCTGGTTGTCCGTCAACAGGAGTTGATATACCAAACACCACCTATATAAAAGTTGCGTAATAAAAAAGAACCTAAGACATTAAAAAATAGGAATGTTAATAGGCAAATTTTTGATATTCTTGGCAAATGCCGTGTAAATTCTTACCGGTTTTATGTTACTGCTCTTACTGTTTATCGAAATTTGTGTGTTTGGTTTTTTGAAATTCATGGTTTTCAGTACGATTCTTTGGATCGATAAGTTGTAATCAGCCCTTTAATAGCGCGTATTTCATCTGTATTATTTTGGCCCATGTTTACGAAAACAATAAACTAGTGGAGAGTGCAAATAAAATGCAGGCATGCCGATTGTATGCGGAAAAGGTTTCCTCATATCCATTTTTCATCCTGTTTCCTCATCCGAAAATCATCCGAACCTACGTAGGTTTATAAATTTAGTTATTAGACTTCGTGACAGGTCTTTCAAAGAACAATAGTAAAATGTAAAAAACAATACAAGAACAGTATTATCCTTATCATTATCAATGAGAACAAGCGTTACAACCTGAAGATCATCCTAAAAGAGTTGTATTTTGCGAGTGGCTTTTAGAACAACCTTTTCCACTGCGACTGACCCGTGAAATTTAGTTAGATTTTCTTCAGACACGATCTGCGACAGTTAATAGAAGATATTCCTCTAAATGTGAGATCGAATATGTGTTTTCTACGTGATAGGGCTCTACCACATTTTAGACGAGACGTTCATGAAGATCTGAGTTATGAGTTTCTGAATAGATGGATAGGCCGCAATACACCCATTGACCTTCTCACTCCCCAGATTTAACGCCTTGCGATTTTATTCTGTGGGGCTATTTGAAAGAGTTGGTGTTTGATGATAAAGCAGTAAATACTCCGGAAGAAGAGTACATTGAAAATTCTTGTGAATTAATTCGTGGAAACCAGAATCTTATTTTAAGTTTGTCAAGAGTTGTGGATTAGCCGAGCAAGATTGTGTGTGAATGGAACAAATGGGGACAACTTTTGAAAAAACGGCAACCATTTAACTTAATAAATATTTTTAGTAAATAATTTTCAAAAATGTAAAGTAACTCTTTTATTATGCAACTTTTATATAGCTGATTTTAGCTTGATTTTCTTTATAGGTCTTAAATAAATGATTCAACGTTGAAAACAACCTGTAGGTCTTCCTTTAAGAATAATATTGTTTAGATATAGGTTTTCGATCATTATAATTATTAAAAATGCATTGTATCACTTTAGTCCTCTTCAGGAATTTCGCAAATCTAGGATAACATTGTGCAAACATAATTTTTAATAAAATTCTACTAATAAATACTTTGATAATATGAGAAACCATCATACCTTCAGTAGGTCGCAGTAGTAGGTAGTAGAAAATGTTTGAATTGGATTAGCAGATACCTTCCTTTTAATGATATTTAGATTCTCTCTAGTGACGTAATTCTATGCGACTAATCACTATCACTACTAAACTATCTGATCTGATCTGATGATGCTTGTTCTGTTTCTGAATTCAATAAAATTAATCCTGGGATAAAGTTGAAAATATATAAATTAATCCGGTCTAGGTATTCCTGGCCACCGAACACTATTAACCGACGGCATCCTACATAACGTATTATACAATCACAATACAATGATATTATCAGAAACGAATACTCAAACGTTTGCTATATAAATCCATACCGGAGTACCAAAAGACATTAAAAAATAACAAGAATTAATTTAATTGGATACGTGTCCAGAATAGAGAAATGCGAACAGATGAACAGACGGTTTATTTGAATAAAACCCTAGAACGTTAGTTGTAATTACCAATTGCAATGCAAAAAACTGGATTTGGGGAGGTCAAGATAGATTCTCCTGAAAACATAATAAACACATAATGAAATGGCTTCCTGGAATATATCTCAAATATTTATTTTTGATTGTAAATGTTCTCCGGATCTCTGAAGCATGGTCAAATCTGACTTGTAATGTAGTTATATATGTATATATATTGTTCTGCATTATTCTGCCTTAAACTCATAAAGTTTTTATTGTCTTTTTTGGCGTAAAAATTTGGTTAGAAGATATCTGTGTTTTAAGGATCTTATCACTTTTTCACTACTTGATTTACAGATTCTGTAAACTATAATTTATTTTGCGGCACTTTGTATGATAAACTGCAAAACAGATTTTTCTTGATGGTAACTAGTTGTTCATTCATTGCTTTCATAGGTCTGATGTACATAAATAACTAATAGATGCAAAATTATTGCCAGGGAATTTTTGACCTTTTTTGAAGATTTTAGTTAAAGTCATCACATTCAGCGGACAAGTTATATCGAAAATTACTATATTTTTTTATATATCGCTTCTTTTATTTACAAGCCACCCCGCTTAGTACCCACGGTAAGTGCTTTTAGAATAAGCGTTATTAAAACTACAAACCAGTTGATATTTTTAATAGCGTGTTGAAAGTAAAGTTCACCCCAGAATTACTAATAGGGCTTTTTTCCTCAATAATAAAATCCATAAATTCTTACGTACCAAAATATTAAATTGCTAATCAGTAAAATGAAAGTCGTTTTAAAAACAGAAATATTCAAAGCCAGTCAGCCTAAATACTAAAGTTCAATAAATTAAAATATTATGGTTAATGTCTAAAATTTGTAAAATATAAAAGTAATTATTAAAATTTTACTACTTTAGCATCTGTCAAGACTGTCGAAATAACTCATCACATCCTCTATCGAAATGCAACAATATTTTTTGCCAAATGACGGAAGAAAGCAATCCAAGAACAATCGTAACAGCTAATAGACAGATTCCCGGGCCAGCGATTCAAGTTTGCAAAAATGATATTTTAATAGTGGATGTCATAAATAGAATTCCTGGGAAAAGCGTGACTCTCCATTGGAGGGGTCAGACTAATCATGAAGCTCCTTTCATGGATGGTGTGCCAATGGTAAGTAAAGTATAAAATATATGCTAGCATAAAAAAATACCGGTAGAAAGTGAAATTCTAATACTGTAATAACATTAATTCAGTTAGATTTGTTTTTGGTTGATTGAAGTGAGCTAGAAACTAATGAATAATAAATACTTTTATAGTTTAACTTATTAAATGGGTATCGAATATGCGGCTTCGAAAGGAATTTTTACAAAAAATTGTAAAAATTTCAGAGCTCAATTTCAAAAGAGGAATTGAGCTGGGTGGGAACTTGTTCTAATTTAAAAAAATGTTGTATAATAATAAAAAACCTAATTATCTTGAAAGTTATTTTAGTATTTAATAACGATTTTTTTTACTACTGCATGTAATTTAAGGTTGGCATTTTTCCAAAGATTTTATCTGTATCGGGTAAACTGGCGCGATTTACCTCCAAGGTGGACGCGGTCTAATCGCACTTAACTGGATGCTATAAATTTAATGAGAATTGCTCTTAAAAATGCATCTCTAATGCCAAAATGTCGTTCTTCTAAAAAGTTATATTGAATTCCATGAAATATTTACTCTTGTCATTAAAAAGGATCCTACAGTCGGCATTGGGATTTATTGGTTAATTGGCCTATCAAAGTATCACTGAACAAAATTACTCTTTAAACTGGAATTCCGAAATAGACAGGATCGCTCCGTCTGAGTATAATAAGGTTATAGCAAAGAAACATGCAGGATATGTAGTTTACGTTTTTTTTTTGAGTTACTTCAGTTGAGTTTCAGCCACTTAGATGACGTAAGCACTAGAGCCCAATGGATGTTCTAAAATTGAATTTAACATTTTAAATGAACATTACACATCATAAGTTTTTCACTACTTGCATAAAATGTATCCATGGCGATGGGTTGCAAAAAAAGTTCCATTCCAGAATTGGTTCATAAGGATTTAAAATTGGACATGATTTGAACTTTTAGATTTCTTTCCCAACGATTTCTCTCCATATGATAATGATTGTACAACTGTAAATTATTATTATTACTTGTACTCTGCAAATTACACTTATAAAATTTTGTAGAGCCAATATCTTGTTTTTAGTATACAATTAACAATTCTTGGCTATATTATAGGAGCTTTTGATGTAGATCTTAAAAGTTTTTTATTATATTTTTTGAAACCCATAATACTTTAGATCGTTAGCTTCTTTTGGCTAAGCTTAAATACTTTAAAAAAACAGTTCCCAAAAAGTGAGTCTCTCGGTACTCAAATGTATGCTCCATTTACGCACCAAAGTGGATGTTTAGATGCTATACAGACTAGATCAAATCTTAATGTAGCTAATTTAAATACTGGTAAACCTTATTTTTTTGTGCTATTTGACTTCGGCGCCAAATTGTGTATGTGGATTTAAGATTTCGGGACCCTATATAAAGTAATATTTAAAAAGATTTTATGATCTAAAATTAAAATACATTAGTGGACAAATATAAACTTTTTTTATATTAATATTTTTGGATAGCCATTATTTATAAAGTAATTTCTTTAAGTGAGATGTAACCTGCAAGGGATATGCAAACATTTCTATAGTGACACAGCGATGTTCTAGGATATGCAAAAGGTAGAATCTGCTAGTTCCTTTATTAGTTACGCTACATGGAAAGAAAAACGAAACGAATAAAGAGACAACTCCAAATTGACTATAGTGAAAAGGCCAAACTCAGAATAATTATAGGGCTTCAAACGAGACATATGGAAATTAAAAGAACACCCAAATAAAGTTTATCTATACTGAGACCTGACCTGTGTCTATGCAAAAAGGAACTAGAAACTATCCGTTGCACAAGCTGGGTTGGCAAGTGTACCGTAGGCAATAAATATTTAGGAAGGGTACACTAGACTAGATACCACAGTAGCAAGAGACCTACAGGAAACTGTAGGACAGCGAATTATTAGGCTGGCTAGAACAGTCTGATAATGGGGTGTACAGTAAGTCTAGCACAGGCTGAGGTGGAAAATGAAAGCTGGACGAGTCCCAGAAAGGAATTAAAAAAGACAAAAAGATATAACTAGATAAATATGGAAAATAAGTCATTTTAATTATTATTACAAATCAACCTTGATAAACACAGGTAAACATTCATTAATTTTAAAATAACCAACAAAAAATAACAGGTCCATGCCATGTTTCCTTTTAAACTTAAATGAGTAAAAAGAAAGACTTTTTCATAATATATGTAGAATATAAACAAAATATACAATTTTCAACTTAACGAACTCTGTTGCAGATAATATGCTACGATTTGATGTCAAACACCGTTCATACTCTTCCTGAATTATGACACATGAAAATTAAATTGCTGATAAAGCTATTTTCTGAAAAATCCATATTATAATTTGCTGAGCAGATTCTTTTAAACTTTCTTTTTTGTCTTAATTATAACATTATAACAAAGGAAAATATAAAACCTGCAGACATGGTAAAAATGGTACTTAATGTAGATTTAAGACACTAAAGGCATCAAAACAAAGAGCATACATTCTAAAAGAGCGCTTAACCTGATAGGGCCAATATGTTCCTTTTTTTAATTTGTCTAAAAAGAATGAAAATCGTTAGACATTGTTAGCACTATTATAAGAAAAATATTATTACCTTTTTGCGTGATCTGCATGGAGCATGGATTTTCACCTAAGAAGTTTATATTAATCAATCTTATAGGTATAAAAAAACAAATATTTTAGTAACAAGTGTCGTATTTAAAATATATTTAAAATGGTGATACGTGTTTCGCCGTCTTACACGACATCAGACCTACATAAAAATATAGGTTTAACCTAAATAACTTAGAAAGTATAAAAACAAGAATTAACTATCTCAAACAACCACTAACACAACCGGGACAGAAATTCAAGACGCCTATATTCTTACAGACAACAACAAATAATAAACTATGAATTTCTGTCTCGGTTATATTAGTGGCTGTTTTAGATAGATAATACTTCTTTTTATATTTTCTAACCTATTTAGGTTAATATAGGTCTGAAGTTGCCGTGTAAGACAGCTAAACAAGCGTCATTTTTTTAAATATATTTAAGATCGCGTGTTATGATAATGTATTTCGGCAGAAAATGTGACTTTACTCAACAGATACTGTGGAGCGTGACCAATTTTAACTTTATGGGCAAATGTCAGCGTATTGAGTAGAAGATGCTCCCTGACCGGTAACCATTCTCAAGTTGGTAATATGTCTTTTATTGGGCTCAAGCTTGTTTTACCTAGTATCAGCGCGTGGCCCTATTTTTCAACTTTTGAAATCGGGACAACTTATTTTGTTTTAATACAAATTAAACACTAGAACAATAATCAAAGTGAGGCAGGATAAGCACATTGTAAATACTTATGTAGTAGTAGTTATCTAATAGTTATCATAAGCTTAAGTGAGGTGAACATCTAGATAAATAATAAACCCCATAGGAAATAATCTTAAAGACTTCAAGTGTTTAAAATTTAAGTTCCTATCTATTCATATGCCTAAGTATTTGATTTTTTTAATACATTTTATCGAATGTTCTCCTATTTTTATATTTAACTATGTTGGTGCCTGTAAAAATATTTCTTTGCTATTATCATATATTTTGTTTTAAAGATCTTAACCTTTACATTATTATATGTATTTATTTTTTATTATATTTAAATTACACCACTAATACACCGATTTTAATATATCATTTAATTTAAGTTAAAGCTGATGTGTGTTTATTGTAGTAAATTAAAATAAAACATCTTCTGCAAAAATATAATTGTGCATTCTTTAACATAATCTTTTAAATCAATAATATATATTGCAATAGATACGACACTTATGAGTAAGACTTTTGTTTTTTTATTTAATTTAAAATAGTCTCTTTGAAAATTATGGAGGACTTTTTCATAACCTTATAGGGTTTTCTCAGTTTGTTTTTTTTTTCACAATGCTAAAATTGAAAAAAGTAAATAGATGTTATTTATATAATTATATGATATGGAAAAGTCATTTGATAAAATAAATCTCTTTATGAAAACAGCGTGACTATTAACTTAATTTACTTACCCCAATCATAATTGTCAAATAGGCAACAGTTTGTTGAAGTCAATGGTGCAAATACTGATATGTACAGTAGTACATTTGGAGTTTCTAAGGGCTTCAATTTCGAACCTTCATTATTCTTGATTGCCATTAGTCATCTATGCATTGCAAAGGGTAACTATGAAGCTTTACTTTTTTCTGATGATTTTAAGTTATACATAGAGATTGGGTTTGTGGTAGAGTGCTAATGCGTGCAGAAAAACTTTGATAATGTTGTAAACTGGTATAGTATAAATGCACTCTTCTTCAATAACAAAAAATGTACCACTATGTCTATAACCCTTAATCGCAATTTTATAGATTATTGTTGCAATACTCATGGTACTTTTCTTAAAAAAAATTTACAAATAAAAGAGATTTGGCTGATGTGGTTGTTTGCAGTCTTGTCCATATGATAAACGAGGTGTACAAAATAATAAGCTTCATTCAATGTCAGATCTACTAAGCATTTTAGTGCGGAGTATAATGTGAAATTGTTTGTCAGTCTGGTATTACCAAAAGATGGAATATACTAGCATAATTTAGATTAAAACTATTGAGATCGTACAGAGAAATTTTTTTTTATATTTATTTTTTACAAAGTTTGACAGTAGATTACCTTTGCAAAATTAGCGTCGGAGAACTTGCCTTATACATCTCTTTAAAATTTTAATAAACAGAATTAATTCTCTTGAAATTCTCTCAGTTCTGCTGTTCTTCATAATTATATAAATACCACCACACATAAATACCATCACTTCATAAATACCAGACAAGTAACATGTTTCATATAAGTTTCTCTAGAACTAATATTCATACTTAAACCTCACTTATTTACAAAATGCTTAATTATTTTAATATTTGCGCATGTGATTTGTATTTAGACTTAAGCTAAATTATTTACGATAAGCTTTATGCTTCTCAAAGTTAGGCCTATACATTTTAATTATAAGGCACCCCTTATTGTTATCAAAAAAAGCTTTTAAAAATAAAATACAGAAAAAATATTTTTTTTTTCTGTATTGTATGTGCATACATTTCTTTATGTATATTAGTGTCCAAAATTGGCCCAAGAGGTGTGGATACTACTAATACTAATAAATAAATACATAAATTAATCACAGCTTCTTTTAATTAGGTAACGCAATGTCCAATTCCCAGCTTCACGACTTTCCAGTATAAATTCCGTGCTTCCCAAGCTGGCACGCATTTCTATCACGCCTACATGGATGCGGATAGATCAAATGGCCTTTTTGGCGCCTTAATTGTCCGGCAATCCGACAGGACGGACCCTAATAAAAAGTTATACGATATTGACTCTAAGGATCACGTGGTGTTAATCTCGGAATGGTCTGGTAAGCATTTTTAAAAGGAATGGAAGAATCGAAAAAATAACTTTCAAAATTAGATGATGAAAATAGTCTTTTAGATGCATAAAATACTCAATTTATAATGTCTCCAGGTTTTATAAAATCTTTTTTTTAAGTGCAGTCTTAAGTTTACCTTCTTATTTTACTTTAATTTTTTTGTGAACAAAGAAATTAGGCACACATTAAATCTCGCGCTTATATATTTGGCTTGGATCGCTTTATTTTTAAGGAAATGAAAATTAAAAACAAGCTTAACAGGTTAACTAAAATTTAAAAATAATATTTACTATTTTTTATATTATTATTATTTTTTAATTTCCTTATCTAAGCGTTTTTTGGAATTCATAAATGTTTCAATTTACGGAAATTCAGTGGCGTCCCAAAGTATCGTTAAATATTTTTTTAAGAAAAAATTCGCGGAACTGACTTTCTAAATTTTTATATTTTTATAACCATAAAAATACTTTTAGATCCCTTGAACTTTTTTGGTATGGTGCTTTGTTTTGGATAAAAATAACAAAAATCGTTTGCTGCATGTGCCTAGCTTAACAAAAAAAAATATATATATCCTACTACATACCTTAATAACTCTTAATGATTTAGGGACGAATAAATTATTACAATAGTTAATGCCTTTAAAATTTTTTTTTTGTTGCATGAATAAAAAAATTATATTTAAAGTAATTATTATAAAGGAATAAAAATTGTACCAAAGCCTTCCTTAAATTTTTTTTCGAGTATTATACTCCATTGCAAATGTATAGGAGTTGCGAGCCCAAATGGCAAATTATATAATAAAAATAAGAACTACAGAATACTTTGAAGCGTAATAATATCATTAATATAATAAAATTAGTAATTTTAATAAACCTCATTAAATTACGCATTAGCTTTTTGTCATTTTGTAGTTACAACATATGTCTGAAAATCAAAACCTTGTATAATCTTAAATTATTCTAGATCAAAATTAATTAAAATTATTACAATTTCTCCCAATAAAAACCAAACATTAAAGACAGGGACACACATTTTACCACTTTTACCGATTTAAAAAAAAAAACACACAAATAGTACTTTGACCATGGAATGAAGGGTTGACACATAAGGATTGGTATAGGCATGCTTTGCCTATTAGTATATGTATATACAATTCGTAAAACTAATATTAATGTACTGTTACAGATTTTGTTTACGTTAACTTAAATCTTATAATTGTATTAATAGATAATAAAAATATATTAAATAATATTAAAAAAGCTACATTATTTTTAAGAATTTATCTCAATCTATTGTAAGAACGGTAAACAGGGGAACTACCACTTATTCCAACCTCTAAAGCGCCTGTCCAAATAAATAGTACCACCTCGCCCAAATCTAAGTCTAAGCCTCACTCTCCAGACAGCCATAACCTACCACATAGCTCAGTTCCATCAACATCTGCTACAATGAGAAGTTCAATCTTTGGAAATTAGTTCTGATAGGGAGGTCATTGCTGCCTCTAAATCCCTTGCAACAGAATTATTAGAGGTTAATTTTGTTAGAGGTAGATAATATTTCAGTAGCGAATAAAGCAGCAATTATGGACCCGTTGACTCCACCAATAGTGCGACTATCAAGAGACTCAGATGCGACTGATGGTCGCTATTTATTGGCCAGACTGAGAGACCCTTCCATCTTAAAACCTCTTAGGCTATTCCTTGCCTATCTGCATGATCAACCCTCCAGTGTGTGTTTTGAAGGACATATTCAGTCCTTAAGACATAAAACTAATGATTTATTTCTTTTACTAGAAGAGCTTCATTTTCCAGAAATCGTTGCCATAACTGAACATTGGTTGCATGTTGGTGAGTTTGTGATGGTGGATAATTACAGTCCAACACTACGGTTGCCAGATTTGATAGAACAAATCTAACTCATGGAGGTACTGTGATATTATCTACTAGCAACGACTTTTCAATGGTAACCGAGTTCGATAATTTAGTTTCTGAAAAAATATTTGAATTTTCCATTGTCTACAATAATAATTTTAATCTTTACGTTGTTTGTATTTACAGAACACCTGATGCTGACGTAAATGTTTGTTTCCAAAAATTACTAAGCTTGCTTGAGTCTCTGCCGTTAAAAAGCAAAGTCATTTTATGTGGCGACCTAAACATTGATTTTTCCAGTGTGTGTGCTACTCAAGAATCTCCTTAGTCCATTTTCGACTCTTTTGGCTTAATCATGCATATTAAATTACTTACCAGAATAACTAAAACCAGCTCTAGTACAATAGATTATGTCGTATCTTCCTTTGAGCCAGATTTCATCGATTGTACTGTCTTAAGCTCAGGATTCTCAGACCATGAAGCAGTGTTAACAAAGTTTTCCATAACTAAATCTAAAAGTAAAAATGTTCCAAGCAAATTAGGCCGTATTTTCTCGGATAAAAATTTTTTACATTTTAGGCATCTTTGAGTTACTTATTATGTTGGGTATTACGTCACTTATAGCAAAAATCAATTTAGAAATTTTTATCTCACACGCTCAACAATTGAAAAGAAGAAGAAAATAGACTTATTCACGTATTTAAAAGAAATATGAACTTAAATCTGTAACGATACCGTTCGATATACTTAATTTAATTTAAGTTCAATAAGTTTTAAATACAATAATTTACTTGAGGTATAATAGATTTTTTATATACCTAGGAGCTGAGGTTCAATCTATTAATCTCCGAGCTCGTTTCTTCTTTTCAATATCCTACCTAACTTTGTTATGAATATTACAATTAAAAAACGATAAAAAAAAAACAACAAGAAGACCTACTTTTTTTTAAAAATACCTAATTTGAACCAACGTTTCGGTAGTTATATCTACTACCGTTATCAAGGTAATTAAAGTAAAATTAAATTAAATTAAAATTAAAATATAATTATCTTTCAATTTTTCAGTAATGCAGTCTCATCAAAATTTCTTCCTAATTCGAAAATACTTTATATACTTTTTTATATGATTTAACGGTTTATTAATAGTTTGACAAACTATTTTGAAAGATAACAAAAATTTCAAAGGTTACTTTTTTAAAAATTAAAGGGGTGTGATCTTAATGTAAATTAATCATAGAAAATACATGAATATCAAATATTTTAAATCATTAATTAATTTTGAGAATACCCTGATCTACTTCTCTCTTTAGCAAAGGAATCCATGTATTATGAAAACCAACCGAAGAAGTAGCTAAGCATTTATCTTCATTTAACATTATAAATGCACTTTCCTTTAGCTTACGTAATTTTGAAATTGGTTCTTTTGCTAAAATTGAGGAAGCATTCCAGTCTATTCTGTGGTTATAGATTATTACTGTTTGAAATTTTTGTTATCTTTCTAAATAGTTTGTCAAACTATTAATAAACCGTCAAATCATATAAAAAAGTGTATAAAGTATTTTCGAATTAGGAAGAAATTTTGATGAGACTGCATTACTGAAAATTTGAAAGATAAGTATATTTTAATTTTAATTTAATTTAATTTTACTTTAATTACCTTGATAACGGTAGTAGATATAACTACCGAAACGTTGGTTCAAATTAGGTATTTTTAAAAAAAAGTAGGTCTTCTTGTTGTTTTTTTTTATCGTTTTTTAATTGTAATATTCATAACAAAGTTAGGTAGGATATTGAAAAGAAGAAACGAGCTCAGAGATTAATAGATTGAACCTCAGGTCCTAGGTATATAAAAAATCTATTATACCTCAAGTAAATTATTGTATTTAAAACTTATTGAACTTAAATTAAATTAAGTATATCGAACGGTATCGTTACAGATTTAAGTTCATATTTCTTTTAAATACGTGAATAAGTCTATTTTCTTCTTCTTTTCAATTGTTGAGCGTGTGAGATAATTTCTAAATTGATTTTTGCTATAAGTAACGTAATACCCAATATAATAAGTAACTCATTATGAATTCGTCACAACAATACAGATTTTACTTAGGCATCTTTGTCAATCAACTGACTGGAATATTCTCTCTGAGGACGTTGATTCAGAATTCTCTAGATTTGTAAAAACGCTATCTAGTCTTTCTCATAAATCCTTTCCTTTGAGACCTCTTAAAAAGAAGCAACATAACCCCTGGTCTACCCAAGGCTTGCCTACATCTGCTAAGAACATGCGCTTATTATCTCATCTTAAGAAATTTTCAGGCAGCGCTTTTTTCATGAATACGTAAGACTTTACAAAAAGATTTATCAGAGAACTTTAAAAGCCGCCAAGAATATTTACTATAATAGGAGACTGGCTAAATCTAAAAATGTGGCTAGGGAAACATGGTCGATTGTTAATGCTTTGAGAAATAAGTCTTCTTTGTCGAATACTATCTCCACTTCATCTGAGAACCTTAATGATAATTTTGTAAATGTGGCAAATAATTTAATGAGTACCATAATTCCTTCCCATGATCCACTTTCATATCTTCCCATTGCAAATGAGAATTTCCACAGTTTTTTCTTTACGCCCGTAGTGTTACCAGAGCTTTGCAGTTCAATTAGGGAAATCAAAAACAAAAGCTCTTCTGGAATTGATGGACTTACTTTCAAAATGTTTTCAAATCTGCCCGAATGTACATTATGTCATCTTATTACTCTAAGTAATCAGTCTTTTCAAAAAGGTGTTTTTCCTAACTGCCTTAAGATGGCGATAATAATTCCACCACATAAAGGAGGAGACAAAGATCAGTCTTCCAACTATCGCCCTATCGCTCTTCTTCCCACACTTTCAAAAATTATTGAAAGATTGGTTAAAAAAAGACTTCTATCATTTTTGCTAAAATATAAAATACTTACTATCAATTTGGATTTTTAAATAACAAATGCACAAATAATGCTATGTTTTCTCTTTTTAATAATGTATACTCTAGCTTAAACAACCAACACCCTACAGTAACAATTTTCTGTGATTTTTCTAAAGCCTTTGATTGTGTTAATCATGACATCTTATTAAAAAAGTTGCAATATTACGGGTTCAAAGGAGCGCCTTTTGAATGGTTTAAGTCGTATCTCAGTAACAGAAGTCAAGCTGTGAAAATTGATTCGACTATGTCTTCTTGCAAGCCAATACAAAGTGGAGTGCCTCAAGATTCCGTACTTGGCCCTATTTTGTTTCTTATCTTCATCAATGACATTGCTAATCTAAATATTAACGGTAAAGTCTGTCTATTTGCTTATGATACTAGTTTTACCTGGAGTAATCCGCATATTTCTACACTTCATGGAACCGTATCAAGTGATTTAACTACTATCAAATCATGGTGCGACTCTAATCTCCTTTGTCTCAACATTTCCAAAACTAAAATGTTGTCCTATAAAAATACCTTGCAATCTTCTGTATTTGGTAACGCAACAATTGACGAAGTTGATTCTGTAAAGTTTTTAGGGCTAACTGTTGACAACTCGTTAAAATGGGACACACATATTGACTTTTTATCAAGAAAATTAAGTTCCGCTTGTTTTGCGTTAAGATCAATTTCTAACGAGCTTAGCCTGTCTACTTCTAGAACAGTTTATTTTGCCCTTTTTGAATCGCACCTTCGATACGCCCTTACATTCTGGGGTACATGTAGTGCAACTCAATTTGACCGTATTTTTAGACTACAAAAGAAAGCTTTACGTTATACACTGAGACTTAAGTACAGAAGTCATTGCCAGCATTTCTTCAAAAAATGTCAAATATTAACTCTTCCATCTTTATTCATATTTGAGTCCGTTTGTCTAATACGCAAACACGGTTCAGCATCTGATAGGCCTTCCCATAGTTATCCACTTAGAAACACGGAACATGATCTATACCTGCCTACCCCACATTCAGAGTTGGTCAACAGTTCCATATTATATAATGCAAAAAAAATGCACAATCATCTGCCATTGGAAATTAAATCCATCACAATTTTTTGCATTTCGTAAAGCATTATTACTGGAGAGAGCTTTTTACACAGTTAACGATTTTTTTTTGTAATCATTGATTTGAAATTTCGCACTAGCTGATTATGTATTTTTACTATCTGTACATGTTTGGGTATACTGCTTTGTGTAGCTATTTTGGGATTTTTTATAATTTTTTACTTTTTTAAACATTTTTAAAAATTTTTTTTAACATAGAGAGATTTTTTAATGATTTTTTTTTTTACATTGTATACATTAAATTGTATATTTTATAATAATATTTTTGACTACTAACAATTTTTAAATTGTATTAATCTGTATATATTGTAGATATTCTATTCTATTCTATTTATTTTTTAAAAATTTTGTTTTGTTTTTCTTTTCTTTAATTGTGTTTTGTTTGTATTTTTGTTTATTTTTTGTTTTACAGCTTTGTCTACAAATTGTAACAATTTCTTGACAATAAAGCATGGATTGATTGATTGATTGATTGATATTTTAAAAAGACAAAACAATATCAACAAAAAGAATTGTTAAGCGACATTATGACTTATAAAATGTTGGTAAATAGCTGAAAATTAAGACACTTTTTAAAGATAATAGTAACAAACGTAATTACTTCAAAATACTTAAAATGTAACAATAGGTTCAATTTATATATGTTAGAACTACCGTTTATAATATTTTAAAATGATTTTCTAACAATCCTGCCTAGTAATGAATGCATAATCAATATAATTATTGAAAAATTAGGAAATACACCTTTAAAATCGACATGTATATCACATTTCACGGAAAATACTATCTACTTTTATGATTTATCAACTCAGTGAAAAATACGACTCCACTGCAAGTATGGACTATTTCTTCACTATTCAGTGAAAATAGTTTTCAGGCCTTATAACAATAATCAAAAAGTGGTAATCCTAAGATGCCGATGCTAAAAATATCCTTAAAAGAAATCTTATATTATAAGGATGATACTTATTAATATATAATTAGCCACATAATTCACTTTATACTGATAGTATTTTGAGTTATGTTGTTTTACAGTGATAATTATAGTTGCCGTAAATTACTATCTATTTCCGGTCATCGAAGACCCTAACGCGCAATTTTGATCAATAATCTGGGAACATATGATTTATTAATGTACCTAATCTTTTAACAAAATATTATTGTTAGAATCTCTAAAATCAAGTTTGAAAAAGAAAAATGTTTAACTTAAAAAATAAAGTTTTCTATGGGAATTAATAAATATAATTTTTAAAATCGACACCTAAAAATCCACTCATAGGATAATCATAAGCTCTCAGTGTCATGAATATTAATTTTGTCTGCTTTTCATTAAAGCTTTGGGGTCAGGTGATTTTAGTCAAATTCTAAAATTTAAAAAATATTATATTTTAATAACTCAAAATAGCAAACATAATTAAAAAATAACAGTAGTAAAAAAAGTTATTAGTAATCACTAGCGTGTTCTGTAAACTAATTTTGAAGTAAAATACTTTTAAAGGTTTGAAATTGAATCTTTTTTACTCAGATAAAATATCTAACTATATCTATTTTGTTATTATTGTTATATTCTATGTGAACGATGTTCCGAATTTTCCTTTTTTCTTATGAAAATCCACACTTTTAAGATTCTTCTATATACGCTTAACTTACCATTATAATATTTATTTTTTATGTTTTTCAATTTTTATGTGTGAATATTTGATCATATGTTCATAAATTAAAAAAAGATCAGCTGTTCAAGCAAATTTTCTTTTAAAGCGGCTTGGAAACAATATCTTTAGAAGCATGTCATTTTTTTGTTTTTTACCATATTATTATAACATTTAAACTATTTCCATTTTGAATCTTAAAGAAAAAATATTTTTAATATTAGGATAGCTATGAGGCAAAAAAAAATAAATAAAAAATCATCCATATTTTTTAAATACATTAATTTTGATAAAAAAATTGAGCTGATCAAAGCAAGAATTAATAGGATTATTTTTCTTACATTTTTTATTATGAAAAAAATTATGGATATTATTGACGACTCTAATTCTCAATTCATTTAATTGGCAGTTTATTCTCATAAATACAAATTTTAAAAATAATTCGGTAAATAAGAGCTTTCTAATTACCAGAAATTGCAAAACAAATCATTTAAACGGATAAATTATAAATAAACCTCAGAACATTGAAAGGCTAGAATTAGCATTGCCGTGGAACTATGGGCAGTTTGTTTGCTTGCAACATCTTTGATGCAATGATGCCAAATGCTTTTGTAGAAATGGTAAAAAAATACTTTATAATATTAGAAAAATTTATCATCTATTCTGACAGGCGCAAAATAATATTATTTCTCTTCAATAAAATATGAAGCATTTTTTTCATAGGTAACGTATATTAGGGAAAAGGGCAACAACGCCGCTCTATCGCATTGTCGATTTCACTAATACAAGTAATCTTTACCAGTGAAGTCGTCAAAAAATATTTATATGACAAATATTTATTGTTAATAGAAATAGATTATGCTTTATTATAAAAAATATTAACGTTTATGAACTCTTTACGCATTTTTTTAACGGACTTCATTAGAGTAAAGGTACTTATCTAATAAAAATCATTCTTATGGAAATTAAATATTTTATATTTATTAGAGATTTCTTTTTCTTGATTCTACGTTTATGACGACAGTTGTCGCTTGATATGGTATTATGACAATATCGGTATTTACTTGTGAAAAGATCGGCCTCTTTCCCATAATGCGGCACAAGTTTTTACTATTGTAATTTACAAAAACACTAAAATGACTCAACCTTTTTCCTTTTTCAACTAAAAACTAAATAAAAAAGACACAGAACTTCACAAATGCTGTATATAAATACAGAGCCGCTTGTCAAGATAACATTTCACAAAACATCAGCTTTTACCGGCGGTGTTGCAATTTCAAATTTTTTAGAATCGGTTTTAGGAATAAAAATGTTAACTTTTGTTTTGGATTGAAGATGTTATTTTTGCCCTTAGAATAACATATATCTATTTCTACTTGTTATTTTTAATCCAAAATATAACATCTATTAGTTGAATTAACATTATGATATGTGTTGAAATATAGCTGAAAATTTCCTCTTTTGAAAATGCATGTAAATTTGACAACAGAGAATCGATGAATATTTTTGTAAAAAAAACACCCCCCTTGCTCCTGTGCACATGTTGAACTCAAACAAAGTTGTTGTTTACCAATTCGAGCCTTTCAATGTTCTAAAAAATAAACTCTGCTTTTTTCAGTTTTGCAGGCAAATAATAATTAAAACCTGATTGGCAGCTGTTGAAATAATTACCCCAATATTTGGTTTGTTCGAGCCTTTGCGGGTTTCTGCCTCTAAATTGCCAGTCAGGTGTATCCGGCTGTCCGCTTGGCAAGATTGACCCATAAATTGTTATTTGACCAATATAGCTGGGATGTAATTAGAATTGTCTTTCGATCACTCGAAAATTGAATCGATGCCTATAGTTGTTACAAGTTAATTGATAACATATTAAAATTAATGGCATTTCATTAACTAATGTAATATAGTGAAAAGGTGATTAATTTTGAATTGTAACATCATATTTTTTTGAAAAATAAAGTCATATTGTATATTACTTCTACTTTTGCTTAGCCGTGATATTTTAACTAGACGACATAGCATTAAATGAAGAGAATTGATTTGGTTAGACTTAGCTAAGTAATATTTTGGTGATATATAAACGACAAAAAATTGATGCTTATACAATTTTTTAGTACTCATAAAATATTTTTTAATTATCAATTTTATTTAATATAGAGGTTACGCTAGCGATATTCAGAAAATAATATGAATTATAATTACATCAATTCGATATTTAATAAATAAGAATCGTTCGAACATTTTTGACAGCTAGATAATATTGGCTGATCTGTTTTCTATATATATACAGATTGGCGAATGGATCACTACACACATAAAGTTCCTAACGGGCGAGATGTTGCAACGTCGCCACCGCGACCAAACGCTGGTGTCCGAGGTTCGCGCTCGATTATTTTAAATTTTATATTAGTAAGCGCCTGACGTCGGTGGGGGCTGTATCTCTTGCGGTGAAATTAAAAAAAAAAAAATACGTGGCATAAGTAGAATATGTTTTTAATGCAGGATTTACATTGTACAATATTGTCTAAAACCTGCATAGATTTGTAATTTTTTGTATGCTGTGCATTCATTGCATATTGAAAATTAAAGCGTTATTCTCATTAGAATAAAATACAAACACTAATAAAAACAGAATGTGAACATTATAAAAATACCAAAAAAAAATAAAACCCTAAATAAGTAATAACACACCTAACAAATAATTCTTAAAAAAAAAGCTTAAAAATACCTTCCTCTTTAGCTAAACCAAAAAGGTTAGCCTATCGTAAAAGCTGTTCCTTAGTTCCCAAAAAAATTGTGATAAAATGGAATTAGTAGATTCAACAATTTTATTTCTCAGTAGTAGCCCAACGAATTGATAATAGCTCAATAAAATGTCTTCTTATAGTACTCGTCCTATAAACAGTCTCCTTAAAAAAAACCCACGAATAAATGTTATTTGTTGACAAACCGGGAGATCTTGGAGCCCATTTAATATTGCCAGTCTCGCTTATAAGGCGGTTCGCAAAAGTATTTGTTAAATTTTTTTTAACTCTAACCACATCATGTGTACCATCAATGAAAAATCATCTAAAAACAAAATATTTTTTAAGAAATTTTCATTTTCATTTGTCTTTTCTATCATGGTTTTACAAAATGCAATTTTTCGCCATTAGTCTCTAGGAAACACCTTTTGAGGTTTGGAGTATTTAAAAGATTTGTACTCAAATTTCTTCTAAATACTCGTCACAGTTTTATGGTGTATACCTAGTTCCTCTTCAACATTTCTGCTCGATCGTGTTGAATCCAAAACTACAAACCATTTCTTTCCGCCGTAGGTCTATTTTCTTCTTCTTTTCAATAATTAACCGCATAAGATAATATTTTTTAGATAAATTAATTATTGAATATAATAAATTAATATATAAATTAATGAAATAGTGATGTAATACCCAATAAAATAAGTAACGAATAGAGTCATATTATCATTTTCGCATTCAGCGCTCTTTGATTTTGCGGCGTCATTCGGTAATACTTACACAAAGTGGATAATTCATTTGTGGCCGTGGGTTAAGACTAGTACTAACTAAAAGAACCTAGAAAGATACCTAGGATATTATTTCATTTTCGCGATGCTTGTACAAGTTTTTATTTAAGATTTATATATTGCTAAGATAATGGCAGGGTGCATTTTGAACATATCCTACATTGATATTTTTACTTTTTGTTGTGTTTTTTTTCATATTAAGAAGTACTTATTACTTGTTGAGAACTTGCAAGTAATGTATTTAAATACCCTTCCTTTTTCAATGTCTATACTTACAATATATCTGAAAACATATTTTCGCAACAATTTATGGTATTTTTAGAAAGGACGTTGTAATAAAAAATTTCTAGAATTCTAAAGAATATAAATATACAGAGAACGAATTTTTGAATTGAATAATATGGCGTAGCAAAATGTTTTTTTAAAAATATGTATTAAGAATACCAATAGACAAATTTGAGTGTATTTTCAAATACACCTTTATATATTTATTATCGAATTTATGACTAATACATCTCTTGTATATCTAATAAACGCAAAATAAAACTTAAAAGAACCCACTCTTCAAAAATTACTGAATTAGTTGGAGTGCGGCTATCGTTGAAAAAACACTTCATATTTTGCTTGTTTAGCTTACGCGTGAACCAATATTTTCTTTACACATGGATTATTAGTTTTGCTATATTGTACTTTAACAAGACTTTTAAAAGTGATATTCATAAAATGCTGTTTTTTACTTATTTTTAGTTTTTCAATTACTTTCCTGGACCAAGGATTTTGAATACCTTTAAAATAAATAGGTTCAAATCAAAATCTCTTTGAGAGTAAAAAATGTTTTAAATATCTAATTACCTCTTTACCGTCTAATTTATCAAATTTATTTAAACATTTTTGATTACTTTTCTTTACTAACATACTTGTACAATTCAAGACTAGTATTTTTTGGAGATTTTATACCCATCCTATAGGGTGAATAGTCTGATTATTCTATTAGAATTTTTCGACTGAAAGCAAATAAATATAGTGAAAAATAACCAAGGGACGCTCTTAGATCTTGTTATCACGTCTAGATGTGACTTTTACACATTGCAAAAATGTCACGATTTTTTAATTGACGAGGACCTTCCTCGTCAATTAAATCCAATCCATCCATCCTTATTGATTAAGTTAGAATACAAATTAGATATGAAAGGAAATAGCAAAAAAATTGAAAATACCTTTTATAACTATAAAAAGGCTGATCTTAGATTATTGTATGACAGCTTTCTTAATATTGATTGGAAAATTTTTGAATTTTATTACAGTCTTGATAGTTTTGTCTCTAAAACTCTTTTCCACAGAAATTATAAAATCAATAAGACAAAAACATTACTCCTGGAAAAAATATAAACGTTATAATAAGTTAACTAAATATAAAAAATTGCGGTCCAAAATAAAAAATGATATTGATCTATCCCATAAGGAGTACTGTATTAATTTAAAAAATAATTTATTCTTAAACTAATAATTTTTGGAAGCTTATTCAGAGTTCACAAAACAATAACTTGTTACCTCAAAACATGACCGATCAACAAAGACCATTGTTGTCTGATTCTCAAACAGTAGCAAATGCGTTTGCATAATTTTTTGCAAGTTCATAATGTTTCTTCCACACATACTCAACAAACCATCTGTAACGATGAGGACTTACGGAAGCGGAAGTGTTACGGGTACTTAAGTCAATTAGGCCAAAAAACAACCGTTGAACGTGAGAAAATTCCTGCTTTTCTCATAAATAACTGGGCTTATGCTTTTCGTAAACCATTGACTCTTCTTTTTAGCATTAAAACAATCATGCTTTCCGGACCTTTGGAAAACATCTAAAATTATTCCTGTACATAAGAAATATGATAAAAATCTTATTGAGAATTATCGTCCTTTAATGATAATTAATATGTCTTCTAAATGTTTTAAATGCGTACTGCCCTTTATATCCCTTAATAAAAAATCTGATTAATACTAGATAACATGGCTTTATGAAAGGTTGATCTACAACAACAAATCTGCTCTCTCTTATGGAATTTATTTCGAAATCAATAAGTGCTAATTCACAAGTTGACGTAATCTATACAGACTTTTCTAAAGCATTTAATTAGTTTTTTTTATCTTGCATAATTTAACGGTCTTAATACGTAGAATGCTATGCGGACGATACAAAACTCTATTATAAAATTGATTGATTAATGATATTGAAAATTTCCAAAGACAATTTCTTAAATGTCTATGGTTTAAGTGCGACGGAGTGTACCCAGAAATTGGTTTTCCACATACACAACTGTTGGAAAGATTTTCATTTCTCACACTAGAGAAAAGACACAATTTTTTCAAAACAGGTTTTACAATCATTAATAAATAACATAATTGGTTTACCTGAAATCTTATAATAGCTTAATTTTCATTTACCTCGCATATCAGCCAGGAACCCACAAACGTTTTGATCAAGACCTCGGATAAACATCAAAAAATTTTATGTTTATAATTAAAAAAAAGTATTTTTCATAAAGCTAATAAGTATAAATAATTATCGAATAAGAAATCATTTATTGAGTAAAATCTAAAACTTTATATACCCAACGAACTTTGTCAGATTATGTTTCTCATTATACTAGCTACGTTAACAACGGGGGTACCAAATATTTAATACTTAGATCAAATGACGTCACGAGGACTATTTTGTCGGTGTAAACGGCAGCGCACTAAAATTTGATAGGTGAATTTGATGCTTCCCAAACAGAGTATATTCAATTTAGTTTTTCTTTCGGTGTAAACACCTAGGACCTATTTTGAAGTACCAAAATGACAAGCTTGATATTTTATTGGATGTTTTACGAGGTTTTTATTTTTGTACACAAAAATAAATAAGAAAATACCGAGGACAAGCTTAAGCCTTGAAAAAGAAATTATTAGTTTATTTTTATTAAACAATATTTAAACAATAATATTTAAACAAATTGTTCGTCTAAACTCACTTCAACTGACATTTTGATCCTAGAAATAATCCTGGACTAATTTAACCCTTAATATCAATCCTTGTAAACAGGGCTGTACTTAATGAAAATAGTTTGATCCATGGACCTAATAGATCCGCGCGTTGTAAACGTAGCTTCTGAAAACTTAGGGCATTATAATCCGTAATCCCTTAGTACATAAATATCTAGAAGAAACATATTTTTTTTCTATCCTTAATAAACCCCTTGTAAAAATCCTTTTTCGAAATTGGAAAAGAAGTTTACTTAACCGTTGTAATTATTTTTGTTAAACATTTTCTTATTAAAAGAAAACCTTAATTTTTATTTTTTTTTAGGTGATTTCAGTCATCCATCCCCCATCAACCGAGACCTATCGAAAACACTTCTTGTAAATGGAAGGGCGCCCAGTGAACGAGGCTCGAGTCTGACAATGTTTAATGTCGTACCTGGCAAAAGGCACCGTTTTAGGGCGGCCTACACAAGCGGGTTGTCCGGCTGCCCCATCGACCTAACAGTGGACAAGCATTTGTTAAAAATTATTGAACTGGACGGAAATCCCACTCACCCCTATGAAGTCAGTTCCATTCGAATTGCGAAAGGTGAACGGGTCGATTTTGTTTTAAAGGCCAGCCAGGACAAAGGGGCTTATTATTTAAATGTCAAGTAAGTCATTTTATAAGGTAATTAGAAAATAAATGACATTATAATTATTAAAAGAAAAATGGACTGTAAAAGAATATCGTACTACAATAAGATTTTTTTTAAAAGGAAAGTCCCACGTGACTTGTTCTGGGTTATATTTTGGTTAATTCCCTAAAGCATTATAACCAAAAGTTCCACAATTTAATTCTCTGCTATACTATTTAAAAATATCATTAATGTTAGAATAACGATTAAAAATTACTCTAATAAAACTTATATTGTTTGGTAATAAACACCAAACAATTCTGTGACCTCGAGTAAGTAGTCGCAGCAAAATCGCGTACATGTATTTCATGTAGGGATTCAAAGCTATTTAATTTTTACTTAACCGCTATAAAACTAAACTAAGTAATGCATAAAATACTAAATGACATACGAATAAATGAAATCATAAGCGCGCGGTATATGCGAACCCACACGGATTATCGATAATTCTCGTATAATACTTAATAATATGTAGGTGTATGTACTTAATATGTATTATGTACTTAATATGTAACGTGTATACTTAATATGGGTTGCTTTAGTACCTAACTGTAGGACGCGACGGAGAATCGAGAATCGAGATACTCGTACATATCGGATCAGAGCGTTTCCATTTCGGTTAGAGTAATTTGTACTCCGATCGTAATAGTCTTTAAAGTTTAAATAAATTAAGTTAAACTTAATAGTGTTCTCAATATTCCAACAACCAATACCTGGCTAAATGCTATTGTGATGCATTTAAGGAATGCACATTATTTATAATGTAATTTAATCAAAAAGTAGTTTAAAGTTTTTTTGGAAGGCTTACAACACAATAGCATTTATAAAATTTAAAGCAGGCTTGATTTTATGTTAAAAAACGTGATTAAAAGACTCTACTTACAACGTGTGCATCCAAATAATAAAACTAAAATTACCTATATAAAATTTGCATATTAAATGAGTTGTAAGTTAATTAATATAAATATTACTAAAAATAAAAAGAATACGGAAAAATCTATTATCGATAAATCGGATAACTTATTTTATTTGTGCACACCGAAAGTCTTGACTTCGAAAGTCTAGTCAAGACTTTTTCGTATATACTAAGCATAAGAAGTAACATCCTGCTGTCAAGAACAATATCACAAACATTCATAATATACGACTGCTTTCAATAGCCCCACACAAAAAACTTGTAACCTATAAATGCATTATTTAGATTTTGATGAAATTTTAATATACATAGCCCTGTAGTGTTAATGTAACCACATATTCTGTCTCACAACTAACGGGACATCTTATAATTGTTTGGCAGATTGTGTTAATGTAAATCTAACTTCACCGGTTAGTTAAGGTAGACAGAAGCTATGCTAAGATAAGTTAATGCAACCATATAAAATATATTTAATTTAAATATATATGAACATCTTTGGCTGTGACGTGTTTACCTAGAAAAAGTAACTAAACCAGGTAGTTTATTATTTCCTATATATTGTAGCTGCTCATATTTATTAACAAGGAATTTTTTCTTTAAAATAATTTGACGTGGTTGTTTCTTTTCTACATATTACATCTACATCTTATTAAGGAAGCAGGGCTAGATTAATTGAATTTAAGCTAGCCTCATGATCTCTTTCTGCAGCTTCTTTAGTTTCTTTTGGAGAACCAGAGAGCTTTAATAATATACTTGACTTTAACCCGAATATTAGCAAGGTCCTGCAAAATCTTTCTTTTACTTTCGATATATTTCTAAACGCATATATCAAACATCAAATAGACGAAAAGCAATTAAAATAAATCTAAAATATTTATACCCGAACAAATACTGTTGCCAAAGGGAATATATTGAATTCAAATTTTCCATTTATAAAAAAATCGTATTTTTCGACAAAAAAAAGATTTACAGTAATTGAGAAAAAAATCAAAATATACTATTGTAAGCAAACAAAGAATAAAATTGAAAAAAATCTCAAAAATTGTGCTTTTTATTTGTCATTTAACTAAAATAGATGAGATGAATTAAACATTTTTTATTATTGAATGCTTATGATAAAAATCAAATTAGAACACGGAATTTCGCTCGTAAGAAAGTTATAATAAAAAGTAATATTTAAAATAGACAGTTTACATTTTTTGTTTTAAACAAACCACCATCGGACCTAAACTGTGCACCACAACTATAAGACAAGCATATGTATCAGGATCAAAAACTTTCAAAATTTTTACCTCTGAATAATTTTTGAAATGTTAAGTTTTATTTGCATTTTAAAAATCTATCCATCTTTATAATAGTAACATGTTTAATTAATTTTTTATAAAAGTAACTTTTTCTTGTTGCAATCGAGTCAAATCGGCTTCAATATAAATATGACCATTCCAAGAAGTTTTAGACTTTATCGTATTTTTCAAAACCAATTGAACCTAATAATGGTTTAAGGCAGACTGACCTTAAAAGGTTTACGACTTCTATGTTTCGGCTTGCCAATTCTACCTTTACTAGTAACCACCACCTATTTTCTTCACATTTCACTTAAAATTAAAGATTTTTATTGGCATTCAAGCCCTATCTTTCAGTTTTAAATTAAAAATCCACAAATTCTGACCACTTTTTTGCCTTTCAGTTTAGATTCATAGTTATTGAGACGATCTTCCAGAGTAGCAATATTCTTTTGTAGAACGAGTAACAAATAGAGAACTTCTTGACATAAGTCATAAAAAAAATTTAAGGCAACTTCTGCTCTTTTTGGTCATCGTAATTTCAGAAATTTTTGGTTCGGTACTTTGGTCAACACCCATCACACTACACAGATTTAGCAATATTGTTTATAGTGTATATAAAATTTAAAGTGTAAATATGAAACGCAGATGGACAATAAATTATGAGTAACAAAGTAAACAAATATGGCAACCGGCAATTTATTCTAGAACAAGCTGTACTTCAGGCACAATAATTAATGTACTTTCATGTAAAAAGTAAATTAATTGTATGAGGTTTTAAGGCCCTAAACCTATGATACCGGGTATCTAAATTTGATTTATTAAACATGAAAAACTTAATCACGAGTAATTTTTGGAATAATGCTGCGTATAATAAGCATTTTCCCTGCAATTTATAAGATTTTTAAGCAAATACTTGACAATCAAATATACATATGAACACTGTGCGCTGAACGATTTAACTCCACACACAGCGCCTTTAGGAAAAAATTTTAATATTTCAGTCGCATTGTCTAATTTTACAAATGGCATAATTAGAGTTTGCAATAAGAGTATGAATATAATTCTGGTATTATTGGATTTTTCTAAAGCGTTCGACGCCATCGACATTATGTATTATTACTGGTTAAACTCAAATAATATGGATTTAACAATGATTCTTTTATTCTTTTGCAATCATATTTATCCAACCGAAGTCAGTGCATATTCTCAGATAATAGATATTCAATTCAAACGAATTTTACTTGTGGTGTCGCGCAAGGTTCAACATTGGATCCTTTGATTTTAATTATTTATACATCTGGTATACTAAGATTGTTAATATATTGTAAAATGTAAGCATTTTTTTTATGACTCTCAGTTACTTAGTTAAAAAGTTACTTAGTTACTTAGTTAAAGTTACTTTAGTTTCGAGGGAAAGGATTACAGGGAGGCTCAGTTCTACTTTAATCAAGATTTAAAAACGCTTTTATCAAAATAACATAATTTAAAATTGAATCCACTCATGATCTTTGGAAATAAGAATTTCTAAATTCTAATATTGAAGGCACAAGATTACCATACGTTAAGTCTGCTAAAAATTTGGGAATTATTTTTTGACGATCAATTGCCTTAAAGAAGATTTTTCAAAAAAACTTTTTTTGCACGTAAAATTCTTTACAATCATAGCCATATTAATCGTTAAGTTAAGAAAACAACCATCTATTCTCTTGTGCTATCGATGCTATGGTTTAAGAAAGTTCGGCCATATATCTCACTTATATCGAGATATTGGGTGGCTTAGAATGGATTTTCAAAGGCTATTGCATTTTGGCATTTTTATAACAAAAGTTAATAATGATTCATCTTCCCCTACCACTCAAGAAAGACTGATCTTACGTAGACATAATTATAGTTTAAATGTTATATTTTCTAACAGGTTAACAGTTCCACTCCATCTGAGTGCTATATTTCAAAGATATTTTTCATATAACGCACCATTATTATTATTATTATTATTATTATTATTATTATTATTATAGATTTTATGCCAAACGGCAATAACACTCCCTCCTTGAGAACCCCAGATATCTCAGATATCTATTCGGAATGTGGATAATAACGTCCACTTCTGCATTAGCCTACAGATGCCTTCCGAAAGGTTCAGCAGTGTTATCTCTCATTTCCCATTGTCTTCATGTCTGATGTTCTAGACGCCTGTACCTATTGGATTTTTCATTATGCTTCGCGCTGAAGTTATTATTAGGAATCGCTACATCAATAAGGATTGTCTTCCTAGAAATTTTGTCGATTAGTATTAGGTTAGATCTATTGTTACTTACTCGTTGGTCTGTAAGTACAGTGCGATCTGAAAACTGGTTCAGGCTTATAGTTATAATATGATACCTTGGCTGCTAAGAGGCTTAGTATTTTTGCAAGCTCTTGATTCAGTATCTTTAAAACTAGATCATGCCGTTCTTTATATTTCGTTGGTGCAAAAGTTTAAAATCCACCGGTGACATGCTGAATGGACTTCGTTGTCTCATATCCATACCTACATCTGTTTCTTTGTACCTTCGGGTCACCTACAACAAACTTTAAATAATTTCTTGTTGGTATTACTTCATCTTGTATAGCCACAAATAACCCTTCAGTTTCGAGGAAAAGCTGTCCCGAAGTCAACCAGTAGTTCGGCGCCACTATGTCGACTTTCCCATGGCAGCCATTCCTCTTCCTCCCATATGTCGAGATACTGTCGTTAGTTCTACGGCATTACGCGGATGATGCTTAATAGCTTTCGTTGGGAGTTTTTTAGCCTTCGTTGCAAGTTTTGATACCCATTTTAGTCCATCCTATAGTACCAAAAGAGTAAGTTAGTGAACTGAGACTCGAAATATTTATTACCTTTATATAAGTTTCTGCTATTAAGACTTTTAAGGAGTCGTCGTTTTCTTCTAATAAATTTAGTAGGCAGCCTTTACTTTATAGTTCTATGGCCTATTATTTGAGCCTGCTTAATTCCTAGATATTTGTAGGATTCTTCTTCGTCGATAGCATTAAATTATCTGACCGTTTTCTGTCTGAAAGTCACCTGGTTGTATTTTACCGTTAATAATGTTCACAGTTCAGCACTTATCTCGTCCAAAGTTCATTCTTATATCATCAGAGAATTTCCCTACTATCTTAAGCATTTGTTCTAGTTGATTTCGTGTTGTCGCAAAAATTTTAGAATTATCCATATAAAGATGGTTTACTCTTGCTAGTTACCAATTACAACAGGAAGCATATTAGTTCCAATGCAGTTACCGTTGGGGACCTAGAGTTTTATTAATATTCGCCAAGATGTCATAGTGAATTCTAAAAAGGAAATTATGTGGCTATCTATTTTGTAAAATTTTAAGTTCATTGAAAATTTATTTATGTAAAACTTCATCAGAAGCTTTTTGGTAGTCAATGTAGGCTGCGAAAAGGTTTCTCTTGTTGTTAAATGCCTGATTGCAAAGTACGGAGTTGATAATTAGTTTTCTTTATTACTTAGTTTCATTCAGTGTCGAGGTTGTGTTCGCTAAATGTTGTTAATTGACTGCCCAGAACTTTCCGATGTTTTCTTTAGTAGGGTAAATGCTAATGGCAGCGTTTGTTGGAGCCGTGTCGTTGAGCTTTCTATAAAATTGTCTTTCTCAGCGTTCAAGAAGTAAATTATCTTATTTCCTTTTATTACTGGATTTATACCTTTTTAAGCGACCTGAAAACATAGATAACTTCTGTTTAAGGTGTCTAGACATTGTTCTGGGGCACAATTTTCTGGACCCTGCTGTGTATGTTGTTGGGTCTAACACATGACTTTCTCTACTCTTTGTTGTACTCTTCTGGTTCTGTTACTACCGATGTATTCCTTTAGCCGACCAATGTCTTTCCTAATATCTTCAATCTTTTTTAGTAGTCTTTCTTCCCATAGTGGTGTCGGTCTTTTATTACGTGTAATACTTTGCTGGTTATCAGGTATAATTGTTGGAAGTTTAAGAAAAATAGCCAATTTAGAAGGAAAGAGTTTAATTTAGGCAGAGCTGATCTTGGTAATAGGGTTTGTGCTTTTATACTCTGCCATTGCGCTTCCAAACTCCTTTTAAAGTTTAGCATGCACTTTATTTTTATGTTCATTGTTCTGGACTGGGATTCTAAAAGCACGACTTGATCTCTATACTATCACGACCTCGAATTCGATCGCGACTCAGTCGTGACGAGAAGGGTGATTCTAAATTTCAATCGTCGGCTAAACTCGTTTTATTCGATTTGATTTAGGTTTCTTGGTATATATTTGTTATTTTCCCTAATATTTGACCGATGGAAACGTCAATTGTCTTTTCTATTGACAAACTTCATTTATGACAATTTTCATTTATTTTGTTAATTTTTTTCGCCTTCGTGTTTTTTTATTTAAATATATTATTTCTTTAAAATAAAAAATTGTCGTTTAAAACCACCACTATCCATTGGAAAATCATAATTGAATTCATGGAAAATCAGAAAAACTTGTTGTGTTCATCCACTTTTGGTTTTAATATGGCAAAATGTGTGCAATCAATAGGACCTAAAGCACCAGGGAAATTGGATCTCTCTATAAATGTTAATATATTAATTTCTCTAATCTCTTATATTTGAAAAATTAATGAATCGGTCAGCAAGGTGATTGTCAATAATTTCAATAATTTTATAGATCCAATGACTTGTAGTAGTTTCGCTAATTTCAAATTTAAAATCTTGTCCAATGCTTCTTTGGTAACAATATGTGGCATAAAATCTTGACATATGTACCAAAGCTGCCCATTCAATAGTAACTCTATTTCCTCTGTCTCTATTATTAACAGAAGGTTGTGAAAAATAGGGTCGAATTAAATCTATTAGTTGTTGTGTAGAAAGCTTCTTGATATACTAATGAAAACCTGGTATTATAGATAATATATATAATAACTAAAAATGCGTGGTATGACTATTGGTAAACAATAAATGAAACAAATACGTTTAAAAAAAGGATGCTGTCACATTATGCACGTGGATTAAAAAAGGAAGAAGCTATATCGTCACATGACAATGTATACGATATACCGAAGCGTGTCGTCGACAAATCGTTTTAAAAATAGGCAATTCGCAAGACACTCACGACTGAAAATTTTATTTAGAATCAGTCATATCGAGTAATCGTGTCGAATCGTGATTTCAGAATCCCAGCCCTGGTCTTCATTTTCGGTTTCTTGTTTTAATATCACTTTTCCTAAGAATGCGTGATCTGGTGGGTCTAAGTTTTCTTCCGCTTCTGTTGTCTCTTGGTCGGTATTGTCCTGCAAATTGTCTCTTACTTCATGTAAAGCCTGTTGATGATTTACTTCTGCTGCAAATTCCCTTTTAATATAGTTATTTCGGGATTAAGTTGTTTCTAAGAACGACGCGGTATTGGTCAGCGACTCTCTGCTTAGTCATATCGTTCATATCAGGATATTGTCTGCAGAATTTAATATGTAATTAATGTCTATAGCTAATCATCTGTCGTCCCAAATTTGTTACCTTAAAGAAATTACGTAATATAGATTCGTTTACGGCTACTGTCCATTTTAAGCGCTGTCTCAATAATTATGCTTGAGTGAGCGCTGGCTGAGTTCCCTGCGCAGCACGTTTTGCAGGTTGGGTCATGGTTGGGTTTTAGTGACCTTGTGCAATTTGGGGTTGTGGTGGAGCTCTGGTTTCTTTTATGACAGGAGCCCACTGTTACAGCACCCTACCACCGACATGTCCGCATGCAGTCATATTCAGCGCCGGACCCAGACATGCCCTGGCTATCCCCAGGCAGGGACCTTTCTCCGAGGCTTCGGTTATTCGCTATTTTCATGGGTGTGCGCCACGATTTAACTCTGCTGGCTAATTATTATTATGTTTATTAAATATTATTATGGCTAATAATAATAATAATAATAATAATAATTATTATTATTATTATTATTAATATTTAATAGCTGAAAGTAATGTCTATGAGATTTGGATAAGCTTAAGGACAAATCATATCAAGGAGTATGACAGCAGGAATTTAAAACCTGGCAGTCACAATAATTAGTCCTTAATTTAGACAATAAGATTTTATAAGAAGTATACATTTTTATTGCATCCATTTCCCATATCCAATCCATCCATAATCGTATGTTGATTATTTAAAAATTATAATTTTATTCAATTCAATTCCTTGCTTCTTTTTTTAAGGTTATCTAAGAAACCATTAGAATTCGGTCCATTTGTTTTAGATCGAGTTGCGAAAACAACAATTTACACGGATTAGCAGTGATAAGTTACGAAGGGCCAAAAAGCGTAAAAGAAGAAGAGCCTAAGAAACACCAGGCAAGGAATCAAAGCGACAACAAATTGGAAAGACATTTCGATTCATCCCTCTGCCGAACTGGAATAGGAAAAGTTTGCCTGGGCGATGTTAAATCGTTGGGTAAAATACCTGATGAATTGCAGAGAGAGGATGTCGATAAAAAAATCTTTTTGGAGATAGATTACCGGTATGGTGAAAGGGAAACGAATTACGGTAAGTTAAGCCAAGTTATTGAGTTAACACCTCGAGAGTGCTCGTAAGTTAGCAGTTTATGTGAAGTTAATAAAATTGTTGATAATAATATAACTCTTAAATTAATAATATACAGTGTGGCTCTTTGAAAACTAAAAGTATATATAATTAAGAATTGACCTCAAAAAAAAATAAGGAAGAATGTTAATATATTTAAAAATTTACTATAACTTTTTTCCTTTTTGTGCGTATTAAGGACTATACTATTTATTAAGACCAAACCAAGTAAGACCTCATTCAAAAATATCGACTTGTAATACAAGGAATGGGGGTAAAAAAAATTTTTTGTAATAACATTATTCTCTATAGCCAATACTTACGTATATTCCTATTATTCATTAAAACATATTCGTACTTACAAAATACATTAAAATTTATTTGATCATTTATCAATTTCAAGCAACATTTCATCCGTTACCATTGCAAAAACTACCTACCGGTGTTATTTTTGCGGACAACTAAAAATACACTGAAAAACTCATTAATAAATCTACAAAATACAACCTTTCGTAGGTGGATTCTTGGTTCTTTTCTTTACATCCTTTTTGGATATCCCTCTCATTTATCACTTGAAATATCAATTAGTTAATTCTATGGTGAAAAAGTTTTAATGGATTTGGATTGTTTATGCTTACTACAAAGCCTTTCTTACTGATATATCATTTATTAATTAAATAAAGCACAATAGCCTATTTTTATTCCCCTAATAGAAATCTTCTAGATTCCGAAAATTAAGAATACTATTTCTGTTAATAATTTTTATACCATATTATATAAACATATAATAATATGTAAAATAAACCTAAATCGAAAAAATGTCTATTATTATTTTCTAAATGATAAAAAATTAAATAATTTAACTCTTTTTTAACCGTTCCCTATATAATAAAAAATATTATATATTTTTTCTCATACTTTATTATCCCTTATACTCAATTTAGATATATTCTTTTGTGTGATATATTTTAATTCCGGTGGTAGTTTATTAAATATTTCTCGTCTTGTATATGTAGACGTTCTTGAGGGAATAGTTTGATTTTGTGCAACAAATTTTTTCTGGTATTTGTGTGTAGATTCAGTTGTTAATTTATGTATCGTTGCGTAAATAAGTGAGCTTTTGTAGTATAGTTATCTTATTTGCTTTAATCCTAATATAGTCAAAAAGTTCATCTGTAGTGTAATATATCGGAAATTTACAGCTGATTTTAAGGTCTATTTTGTATACTATTTCTAAGGGTTTTATTATGATATCATATGGCCCGTCCCAAGCCATTATTATTGCCATATGATAAAATGGACTGTACGAGCCTATAGTACGCTGTTTTTGTTGTATGAAAGTTTACCATTCTTGTGATTTACTTAAAAAAATATAATAAAGATCTCAGCTTTTTTGTACACGATTGAATGCACTTACCTCACTTCAGATAAGAGCTTATTTTTATTCCTAGGTAATAAGTTCATTCCTAAATTCAAGATTAATAGTAATTTCGGTATTAGTTGGGAGGCCGGTAACATAGCTAGAGACTGGGACATACACTCTTTTTATGTTAATAGATAATAGGTTTGTATCAATCCAGTATATAATTTTTATTATGTCATTCTTTATATTTTGTTCCACCTCCTTCCATGTTTGGTATTAGTGCCATCTGAAAATCACTCAATTTTGATCTTATAATAAGTTCTAGTAAATCATTTATGTAAATTATGAATAATATCGAATTTTGAAGCGATTCCACTACCTTAGGAAACTCTGAAGTGTACTTTTTTTTCGCTTTCTTTATTTTTCAATTTTTTTGACATTCATTTTCTCTCTTTACAACTTGCGTTCTTTAATCTAAGTAGGTTTTTATTAATTTGGGTGTAGATCCCTGATTTCAGTATTTTTCAGTTTTCGCATGAACTTTCCATGATACACAGTGTCGAAAGCCTTTGTTAAGTCTGTAAATACTGTAGTACTCTTTTCAGATGTATTAATTACTGAGTATATTTCCTTCGTTAGGCAAGCAATTACATCATGTGCAGATGTGTGTTTCCAAAATACAAATTGTTTGGGTATATTTAGTAATAAAGTAGGGTATGTTTAGTAATAATTAGGATATTTAGTAATAAAGCTAACTAGTCGATTTTTTAAAGCATTTTCAAATACTTTGAAGTCACCAAGTGTAACACTAATAATTGTTGATCAATAATTTTCAACCACATATATTTATCCTTTTTGAAAAATAAGTTTTACGATTGCTGATTTAAATAGTCTAGGATAATATCTGGTGAAAAATGATAAATTTATTATCCGTTTAATTAAATCAGCTGTTTCTACTGCTGATTCTTTCAGGACGTTTACGGTTGTTTTGTCGCGATCTGGAGTCATATCAATTGTAAGTGATTTTATTGCCTCAATTATTTCAGTGTTTGTTGTTAGTTTAAGGTAGATTGAATTCGGCAGATAGCATCAGTAAAATTTTAGTTGCTATTTCTTTTTCTAATATTAAATTAGCCATTTTTTCTCTAACCATCAAATAATGATTAATAAATATATTTGCAATTTCTTTAGGATGACTTAGTATTTCTTCATGCTAATTTTTATTTTCTGTCGGTGGTCGATTATTAGATTTTTGATATTTATTGTTAGTTACTTAGTCACATCTTTTTGTTATTTTTATTGTCATTTATAATATTTTTATAGTGTCGAGCTATAATTTTTTTAATATTTTCTAATTTTTACTAGTCAAACTCTGAAACTAATTAGGATCGCTTTATCAAGAATCTCCCTAAATATGTAAGGTTAATTTTTGTTTTCTCTTTAATTTGGGAAAATTGTGGACAACAATTAAACTCTTTTTTAATATTAGTAAATTCGATTTAAATATTTAGAAGCTTTCTAATAGTTTTCTAGTCAAAGAGTTCAAATGTTTTTAAATTGTCTCACGTTTCGCCTCACATTCGGAATATATTGGCTTCTTCAGGATAAATTATGAAAAAAAAAATTGAATATTAATGTGTAGGGGACGACAATATGACAGACAATACATTCTAGTAAACACTTTTTGATATAAAAATAATCATTCTGTATTCATACTTCATTAAATATAACGGCCAAGTAGTGGCACAAGACGCTGGTAAAGTATTCAAATTGGCTCGTGTGCATCGATGACATTCTCCAAACGAGGTCTCAAGAAAAATTTGTTTGTAAATTTTTATGAAAAAATAAGTATCGATGAAAAAGCGTTTTGAACCTCGAAATAAACAGTTCCATCTCTAGGTTTCGTAGCATTGTAAGTATATTGAAATTTTTGAGTATCTGTATCTGTAACTGCAGAGGCTGGTGCAACCATCTTAGGCACACTTAGGCCTCGGTAGGTCCATTGTGCACCTCTAGTAAAGGCGTCAAGGATTTCTACCTCATCTTGTTAGCCACCCCAGCAAATTAACGATGGAGGAGATCAAGGGACCTCATATTCACTTCAAAGAATAGGTGGGATACGCCAAGAAAGCTGTTACATTTTGACGAGAGAGCAGATACATCAAGTAGTAGTAGTAATGGTGGTGGGACAGTGTCCAGCATGTAGGAATTATTACTAGTGGTCACCCTTCCGAGTCTCTCTAAGTAGGCGAATCGTCCTTTTAATGAAGGAGAACAGGACCTGCCCAGTTAAAGTCCTTTAGTTCCTATCTTGGTAGAAAGAGAGAACTCATGGTTTCTCTCCTGGTCCTAACTTATAACCAGTGGCGAAGCGTACGAGTAGACAAGGTAGACACTGTCTACCCAAAATTATCCAGTTATTTGTCATTAATTTATCACGTACTTATTTCATGTAAGTGTTGAATTAAAATTTAAAAAAATAATAACACAGAACGTAGTCGCTATCCTTACTATTATTATATAGTATCTAAACATGATTAATCCGAAGGCGCGCCCCGCTTGCCGCACCGATTAAGATAAAAATACAGGGCTGACACCCAATTAATGTATACGAGCCCCAGGAAGACACATTGATATTTGTCTTCCGAAATTTGGAGCATATCGAACCAAATACGCATCAAGCAGGCTAGAGGTCCGGCCGCATTCAGCCTATTAGGTATGCAAAATTAACTCGCGGGGAAGACATTCGAGCTTTTGTCTATCGAAGTCGACCAGCTATTTTATTATGCTGTTGAGGGTTATTGTTTGTGGACACGCTTGATCTGGTCGGCCGCAATACATCTTCAGTTTTGTCTGCATTTGGTGGGGGCGCGTGCTATAGTAATTTTATAATTAGTATTTTTATTTTTGGGTGTATAGAAAAGGTTTTTTTAGTGGTTATTTATAAACGACTGTTCGATATTGGCAATTGTATTTTAGTTGTGTTTTTTTGTAAGTAGTATTTATTTTTATCTACCTATCTTTTTATGCTAGTAGTAATTATTTATTTCTTTTTTATATCACTACATAATTTTTCTCTTTGAGTTAATATTTCATGCGCTTTCATTCTGTATTTCATTAAAGTGAATAATATTGAATACACATTTTTTTCTATTAAACGATTTTTATTGTTTGTCTACCCAAAAAAAAAGTTCACGCTTCGCCACTGCTTATAACTCGCATTTTCTTATAATATATATGACGTAGCATGAAGAAATCGACCTAAGCGTCCAAAAATCCAATTGTTAATTTCCAATTCATTCTTATAGATTTTGAGCTGATTTTCAATGTTGCGCAACAGAAAAGCTGTTATTACTTTAAATAACGGAGTAATTGAATTGTTTGTTTAATCTTTTTTTCCCGTTTTACCTACGTCTATTGGACGTGCTCTATCTCGTGTGTGTATACAACTCAGTCCTTCGGGTATGGTCGGTCGAAAAATCATGAGGTTTCTTCGTGCGGCGCGGCGTCACATATGTTGTTTCCTCCATGACGCCACAACAGCGGGCTCGGCACCATGGCTATGATATTATGTAGATGTCGGTTAAGTCCAGTGAGCTGTTAGAACTTACAACAGACAGGTCAGGTCTGCTATAATCCCTCCGTGCCGGGACCGCTGCCACGCTTTCAGCTTTAGCCGAATTTGATAACAGCTCTTTAGCCTGTCGCTAACCGCTGTTTCTAGACTTTTTCCATGCCCGGTTGTCGAGTACATGAAAAATGTGTTTCATGAAAAAAATCCAAGCTAGGGCTCAAAGCTGATCGGTAAAAAAGATAAACCGAGCTCGGTGAATTCGTCCGCCCGCTCATTAGGCAATGTGCTCATGCCCTGCATATTGAACTTCTACTTAGTTTCATTTTACAAAGGTGGCTATTTCATTGACACTGGTCAGTTGGGATGCGTGTTATAAGATCCAGTTTTCCTTTAGTTAGCGAGAATTTGCGGATTGCCTTCAGAATTTCCGGGTAGCTAAGAAGCTCCTTGGACAAATTGCAGCCTTGAGTATTATCCCACCGCTTTTTCAAAAGCGTGAAAGAGTGTAATTTTATTAGCGCTTTATAGATATTTGTAATGGTCACACCCAGGAAAAGCTCCAGTCATACTGCTTGAAGAATGGCTGTCCTCTTTGTAAAGGAGTCAGTGGGCTAATTTCCCTTGCTGTGGTTATACTTCTTGATTAAGTTTCCTTTGCTTCAGAGAGAAGCTTCTATGCGGGTGCGATGGCATTCTTGCGTTAGTTCCCACGTGATCTTGGCAACGCGAGAGCTGCCTATCTCCAGTTTGTGTGGATATTCACTGTTTTATCAGTAACGTTTCTACCGATTATTTGTTCTCCTGCTAGGGTTATGTCCTATACCTTGGTTTGAAAGACACTTGGCAATGGTACTATGTCAATTAAATGCAAATTGCATTCAGTTGGAGGTTTTTGGTGTGTACGCCAAAGTCCGAATCTGCTTTAGTTTTGGAACCATCCGAATAGATATAAGTAACAGCCGCTATCCGATTAATACCAATGCCCTTTATGTTGATTGTGTAGGGTTTATTAAAAGCAAAGATTGGTGAGACGAGGTCAATTCGAGCTTCCCGTACAGAAGGCGAAGTTTGTTGCTTCTTGCAGGAGGCAAGCTCTTTGCAGGCCTATCCCCACACTCATGTTTTCTATTGGAGCGAAAACGCAGCATTGTGAGTAGTATAACCTCCTTGACATATTTGTCCAGAGGTATCAGACACAGCATTACTTTCAAAGCCCTGGTTGGTGTGGTTCTCATTGCTTCGGTTGCGTTGAGGCAAACCATTTTATGAATATGGTCTAGTGGTCTACACCGTTCATAAAAGATATATGTTTGCTGTAATCTCTTGGTAATGTAAGAATTCCAATTTAGTTTTCTATTAAGTGTCACACCGAGGTACTTAGCTTTCGATGCATAGCCTAGTGGGGTGCCTGATAGTTTGAGCGCTAGAAAAGATGTTATTTACGTCTTTTTGCTGAATAGCACCATCTCAGTCTTTTTGGGGTTAATGAAAAATAATATTCCATACATATTTCCCTATAATTTAGCCAAGAGCGTTTGCGACAGAAGAGCCGCCTGCAATCATTAGCAAAGCGATTGTTCAAATTTACTCGTTTGCAAAATGATTAAGTCATCTGCGTAGGCTATTATGTGGTAATAGTCCTCCAGGCAGATGTCCAAAGCCATGTTCTATATGTGAAGCACTCTTCTCTGCGAACAGCCGCGAGTCACCATCCTCCTAATTTTCACGTCCTGCACACTGGTGTGTATAATTCTCTTGAAAAGGATGTTGAAAATCAAGTGACTAAAGTGTTTCTAGTTTTTGGCGCTGGGGTTATTTTACAGAAGGTTGTTTTGTCATAAGCACCCTTGATATCAATAAATACACCCAGTGTGGTCTCCTTGTGGTCATCGATTTTTCCACCCGCCCTATCACTGAGTGTAGGGCTGAGTTTGTTGACCTCTCTGAAGTGTATACGTGTTAGACTTCAGAATTGCTTATATATTGAAACCCTTATATATTTTTCGCACAGAATTTTCATACACGTATTTCAAGCACAAGGATGGTAGGGCGATAAGCTTTGGGAGTTATATGTATAGTCCAGCCTACCTGGTTTAGGAAGAAACACAATTCTGACTTCTTTCCATTCTTGAAGATGTATTTTAGCATCAAAGACGCTATAAACATCTCCACCAGGTGGCAAAAACTATTCGAGGTCCCACTGAAGCTGAGTAAATACTAAATACGGTCTGCGTACGGGACTACACTGTAAAGTTCATAACAGCCAGTAGGCGTGACCAGCACTGGCCGCAGATAGTTGTTTATTGGACAGTCGCTCGCCAGCGTTTCCCATTTACTAATATTAATACTTATAATAAAAACTTTAATAATTATATAAAATATATATTAAAATATATAATAAAATTTTTTTACTATAAAAAACTTTTATAAATGTTTAAAAATTCATAATTAATATCCTTGAGAATAAAAAAAACATATTTGTGCAACATTGATATAAATAATATCAGTTCTCACATAAACAGAAAATATAAAAATGATTATTCGTATTTAGTAAGAACTATCATTACACATTGTAGTATTTAGCTGGTCAACTGTATTAACTGGTCTATTGTAATAGTAATGACAAATGACATTGTCATATCAAAAAATAGGGTTAGGTGATGAACAGATTTGGTACAATGCGGCATACTTGGGAATAGAGTTTCTTTGTTTTGAAATAATTCAACAGTTTTTCTTTTTAAACATTTATTCCATATAACAAACAACCTCCAGTTAACAAACGTTAAATAATCAACAACAAAACACCACATTTTGGCGACGAGTAAGTGTTTTTGAACCCGCAAACATGAAAAACACGTTGAGTGCCATGAAATGTTTTAATGTTCATGAAGCAAATGTTGGAGTGCGATGGCAAAAATGGATCAAGAGGTTTGATAACTTTCTGGCTGCATCAGGCATTAGCAGTGATGACCGGAAAGAGGCGATGCTACTTCACTGTGTAGGAGAAGAGGTATTCGACATTTTTGCATCCTTACCTGATCCTCCACCCCAAACTGACCCTACCACTAACACCCTAGTTGTGATTCCCAAATATGATATTGCAAAACTTAAATTAAATACTCATTTTTCACCTCAAATCAATGCTGAGTTTGAAATTTATAATTTTCGTCAGTCAAAACAAAACAGTGACGAAACAATTGATGAATATTATGCTAGGCTTTTAAAGTTAAGTTCAAATTGTGGTTTTCTCGATAAAGATAGGGAAATAAAATCTCAAATTATACAGGGTACAATTTTGTCAAAGTTAAGAAGATATGCTCTTACAGACAACCCCTCACTTAAACAAATTTTAACACAGGCGAAGGTTTATGAAATGACAGAAAAACAAGTTCATGAAATGGAAAACAATGAAATTAATGTGAATAGGTTAAGTTTAGGTACTAAAAGAAGCAGCAATCCAAACAAGAGCAGGCCATTTAACACAAGTCTTAAACCAAACGATACACAAAAATACAAACAGCAGGATCAACAAACCTGTCGAAACTGTGGTAATGACTGGCATGTCAATGGTAGGCAAACCTGTCCCGCTTTTAATGAAAACTGTAATTTTTGCAACAAAAAAGGACATTTTGCTAAAGTTTGTATGGCTAAACGAGACAACAGGCATAGAAATCAATCTGAACAAATACAAGGATCAAGTAAGTAGAGGTACAAGTCGCAGCATCAGCAGCAGTATGGAAAACAATCCAGTAAGGATGCCAAGGTTATTGGTTACAAGGTTATATTAATTGCATGAGGCATGAAGAAAACAATGACTCTGACTATTCTTTCAATATTGCTACAAGAGGCAGTACTCTACCTCAAATTACTTTAAATGTAAATGGGCAACAATTAGTATTTATTATAGATACAGGAACATCTGTTAATTTGATTTCTGAACAAACATACTACAAATATTTTAAGGATCCGCTAATTGCTGATGATAGCAAGATTTACCCTTATGGTCACTCAACAAATCTTGAAATAATTGGAAGATTACCAGTAGTCTTAAAACATAAAAATAAAAGCATTGAATCAGATTTAATTGTGGTAAAAGGAAATACCGAATCTTTATTATGTTATCAGGCATCTAAAGATTTAAACATTGTGTCATTCACCAATTTTATTAACAACAAGATTTTTCCATCATCCAACAGATCCATTTTGTAGAAAAATATTATCCTGAACTAGTTGGAGGTATAGGAAAATTGGCTGACACCACCATAAAACTGCATATCAACCCAAACATACCACCCATTGCCAACAAACATAGGAGAATACCATTCCTTATTAGAGAAAAAGTTGAATCGGAACTGTCAAGACTGGAAAAGCAAGACATAATAGAAAAAGCAACAGGACCAACACCTTGGATATCACCAACTGTAATTGTGCCCAAGCAAAGCAATCCAGATGAAATTAGGATATGTGTGGACATGAGGAATGCTAACTAAGCCATAATCAGGGAACGACATGTTACACCAACAATTGATGAGGTTATAACACAACTTAATGGATCAACAATATTTAGTAAAATTGACCTAAAAGAAGGGTATCATCAATTAACATTGTCTGAAGAGTCAAGATACGTAACAACATTCTCAACACATATTGGATTGTTAAGGTATAAAAGGTTTTAGTTTTGGAATTAATTCAGCAGCAGAAATTTTCCAAGACACCATCAGTAAAGTTTTACAGAACATTCAGGGAGTTATCAACATCAGTGATGACATTTTGATCTTTGGCAAGAACAAACACGAGCATGATACCATTTTGAGAAAAGTTCTTCAAACACTAAAAGATTTACTTAATCTTACAATTAACAAAAATAAAAGCATCTATAGCACAAATAAAATAAAATTTTATGTCCAGATCCTAACAAGGTCAGCAGCATTTTAAACCTTAAAAGTCCTGAGAGCTCAGGTGAAGTCAGATCCTTTCTTGGTATGATCGGATATGTTGGCAAGTTTATGCCTAAACTGTCAGAAAAAGCAGAACCACTGCGACAACTCACTCTGAAAGATGTAGTTTTTCATTGGACAGAGGACCATGAGAAAATTTTTAATATGCTGAAGCAAGAACTAAGTAGTACTAAAAATCTTGCTTATTTTGATATAAAGAAAACAACACATTTTTATGTTGATGGAAGCCCTACTGGAATTGGATCAATACTAGCTCAAGAGGATGTCAAAGGCAATATTCAAATTGTTGCGTATGCAAGCACCACACTTTCTGATGTACAAAGAAGATACAGTCAGTTTGAAAAGGAAGCACTTGCTTGCACTTGGTCTATACAACATTTTCATAATTATCTTTATGGTTCCACATTTATATTGCATTGTGATAATTTACCCATTGTAAAAATATTAGAAAACACAAGAACAGCTCCCAATACAAGAGTTGAAAGACTCTTATTAAGAATCCAGCCTTATAACTTCAAGATAATTCATCAAAAAGGCATCACTAATCCATCAGACTACTTATCAAGACATCCAGAGCCAACCACCTGCGAACAATGTGTCCAACAAGATAAAGTAGAACAATATGTCAATTTGTGTATCAGGAATTCTCTACCCAAAGCTTTAACACTAGCCGAGGTTCAAGAAGCTACCCGAGGAGATAAAACACTTCAAACTTTAATTGAGGCTATATTAAATAGTAATCAAAGATATTGGAAGTTACCAGAGTTAACACCTTATCTAAAAATTAAAGATGAATTTATTTATAGTGATGAAGTGATACCGAGAGACCATATAATTGTTTTACACGTGTCTTCACAAGAAACAGCAATAGAATTGGCCCATAAAGGACACTTAGGCATAACAAAAACAAAACAATTGTTAAGAACAAAAATTTGGTTTCCAAATTTAGAAATTTTAACTGAAAAATACATAAACTTCTGTGTACCATGCCAAGCAGTTACTAAGGTCAATCATAGGGATCCAATAAAATCAAGTCTACTTCCAGAGTATGCTTTTCAACATATTGATATAGATTTTGCAGGACCTTTTCACCAAAACAGGTACATCTTTTTAGCAGTCGATGAATTTTCAAGATATCCCATAATAGAGATGGTAAATTCCACTTCTTTTACAGCACTGAAGCCAAATTTGAATAGAATTTTTGCTACCTGGGGATTTCCAGAATCTATTAAGTCTGACAATTTACCACCATTTAATGGACAACAATTTGCTAGTTTTCCACGAAACTATGGGATAAAACACACGAGAATAACACCAGCATGGCCAGAAACTAATGGTATGGCTGAAAGATTCGTTAAAACTGTGAAAAAATCATTACTGTGCTCTCACATTGAAAATGGACATTTCTACTCAAAAATTCATGAGTTTTTGATAAATTACAGGAGCACACCACACTCCACAACTGAAAAATCACCATTTGAAATTGTCTTTGGCAGAAAAATGAATAATTTTCTACCCACACTGAAAAACCTTAAATCAAATGGATATAAAGACATCAAGCAACTGGATTTCAAGAACAAGTTGAAACAGAAGAATTATGCAGATAAGAAGAGGAAGTCACATAACTTTCAGTTAGGAGATTTAGTTCTGTGTAAACAATCAAAAAGAACTCTTTTGACACCTGCATATGACCCAAGACCCTTTAAAATTGTACAAATTACGGGTTCTTCAATAAAAGCCAAGAGAAATGAACATATTATAACTAGGAATTCATCATTTTTTAAGAAATTCCTGAGTCCTTTGAACAACCAAGATTCCAAAGCTGTTGTAGCTAGAGATGAACATCAAATAGCACCAATTAAGAAAACCAGCATTCGTTGGAAATTTGCCAATGATCCTATCCCCATACAATATCCTTCCCCACTCCCTCCAACACCAGTTATTGAAGCCAGCCAGAGGGAAAATCATCCTGTTGAAATACCAACAGAATCCATTTCTGAAGACCCACGAGAAGTCGACTCACCTAACCATTTCGAACCATCTTTGTTCGATGAATCAAAAAATGACATTGAGCTCATTTTTCAATCAGGCTCAGAAGAGAACTCCAGAAGCTCTGAAGATGAAGACGAAACAAGTACATCTTCATCTGAGTTTGTTGACACAATGGCGAATCTTTATATGGAGAATGCTGACATTATGATGAAGACTGATGAGAGGCCAAAAAGAGACTGTAAAATGCCAAGCCGGTATGAAGACTTTGTAGTAGAGTAAGAACTGTGTGAAGTTTAAATGTTATGTTCAGTTATTAGCTTATGATATGTACTGGTGTTGTTTTTCTTAGGTCATTAATGTCATACTCTTACGGTTAGAAATGTTTTTAATTGTGCCAGGGGAGAATTGTAGTATGTAGCTGGTCAACTGTATTAACTGGTCTATTGTAATAGTAATGACAAATGACATTGACATATCAAAAAATAGGGTTAGGTGATGAACCATAGAGTAATTAAAAGTATGTATATTGTATATATGTATATTTAATATTCATTGCTCTATGGTGATGAACAGATTTGTTATAATGCGGCATGCTTGGGAATAGAGTTTCTTTGTTTTGAAATAATTCAACAGTTTTTCTTTTTAAACATTTATTCCATATAACAAACAACCTCCAATTAACAAACGTTAAATAATCAACAACAAAACACCACACACATTAAGACACATTAAGGGTAGTCAGCGTTTCTAAATCGTGGCCAGTGTATGACTCGATATAAAATAATCGCTAGATATATGATTTGCTTAAGTATGTTATATTACATATTATTTCCTTCTAATAGTTTCGGCGCTGGTGAATGGGGTGCCATTAATAAACCTTTATACTCGCACATTGGTCATTGATTTTAAAATTGTTAGAATTAAGAGTAACATGTAAATATTTGTTGTTATGATTAACAAAACGAAAATTCAAAAGAAAACAGCATTTAAATGTTGGTTTACGTGTTATCTGTAACTTAACAGTTTTCATAGATAGATAAAAAGTAGCATTTCTACTCACAACTAAGACCGCAATATTAGTCACCACTAAAAACGTGTGTGTGAAAGTGAAAAATATCTCGATAGCCATACTATATAATAGAAGAATGATCTTAAATGAACTTGGTCAGTACTATTGAAAAGTTTACGTTACTTGCCCCAGCACCTTTATTACTTTTTCCCCATTGCTGTCTTTACTGAGATAGACATTACTATTCTAAGACAGATCACAGACAAAACACCTTTTTTTATTAAGAATGTGCAAGACCAATTATACTTCCTGACAAAAATAGTGTTATATTATATCCATATATTGTAGTCGTCTGATATACCTAACTGTTTTTTATTAAGCTAATGACTAGGTCCAAAATTCTTAATTTCTCATGAGGAAGCCAATAAATTTAGCAAAACATCGGCGAATTTAAATAGAGGTAAAATGAAAATCTTGCAGTCTCCCTCCACTTATTTATTAAACATTCAGTTAATTTAAAATTCCTGACATGTTTCGGATACAGTGGTGTCCATGTAAACAAATAAAATTAAAAATAATATAATAAAAAAAATATTTGACATGGAATCAAACCCTGGGGCGTATATCTAATACCAATTTTAAACTTTTTATCTCCTGATGATGGATATCACTGTATCCGAAACATGTCGGGAATTTTAAATTAACTGAATGTTTAATCAATAAGTGAAGGGAGAAGGCAGACATGCATTTTCATTTTACCTTGATCTACGACTCCACTGCTAGTATGGATTATTTCTTCACTATTAAGAATTTAAATAAATTTAATCTTTGATTTATCGATATTGACATGACGAATAAACCAGTTCGACTAGAAAACCTGAAAATTTGTCTCTGTAGTGACTTTGTAAGTTTGTTTTTGTTTGATCGCGAAGGACTTATATTATTGATTTCTAATTATCTGATTAGCATCGCCTGGCTCTACCATCCCATTCAACATTAATCGATGTTGTTACAGCCGGAGATAAATTATGTTTGGCCTGCTCTTAAAGAGGCTGCGGGTATAACGTTAGAAACTGCAATTATAAGTTTCAGCTTTTTAATATGTATTCTGCTGTATTCGAGTTTTTAAATAAATCAAACTTTTCCTTCATAATAATCAATTTTTTAAGTAATAAATAATTTTTATCTAAATGTTATGTTAATGTTAGGCCATTTGCCAAATAGCACCGTTAAGAACCGTTCTGAATTTAAATTGTGTTTTTTTACCACTTTTATCTAGGAGCAGCTGTAAAATATTATTATCTGCCACCTTTAGTCATGATATTACTATGAAAAATTATATTTTAGTAGATTTGATCAGAACCATCTATTTGTTTTATATTTCGAGATTTTTATAATTTACTGCATAAAATAAATGAGAAACATTCCAAATATGAAGTAACTAACGTGTATTAGCATTCTTACTGAAGTATATTGTCTGTTTTTGTTTGCTTATTATGCAAATTAATAGAATATTCTAGGAACAAACTAATAAAATAAAATTTATTTTACAACTCCTATTTAAAATATTAACGTATATGTATTATTTTTAGGTGGCTTTACGGACCTTCGAAGAAAAATTTACAGATTAAACAATTTAACGTTTAGCTATCCGTCGTCACCGCTGCTGACTCAACCCCTGGATATTCCATCAGCATTAATTTGTAATGAATTTTCACAGCCGGACAGGTGTCTGGACAGAAATATATGTGAATGTGTACACCTGGAGACTGTTCCTTTGGGACACACTGTCGAGATAATTCTTATAGAGCGAGGTTTGTTTTTAGTTTATCAGTGGTAATTAAATAGCTTTCTCTATTAACAAATTGTGCACTATTTTCTATTATTAGTGGAAGTTATATTACAAGGATCGTAACATACTAGTCGTGTAATAAGAAAGGTACTCTTTTTTTTTTAAACTTTAATTGGTTAATCTTTAATAACCTTCTTACAGAATTAGGCGAAAACGTTGTTAGTTAAGTACTTGGCTAAATTTTCAAGAGTCGTACTTTAAGTGGTTTTAAGGCGAAATATATATATATATATATATATATATATATATATATAGACATATATAGGTCTGATTAATACCTTTTCAATATAAAGGGGATATATTAAATATTTTTCTTTGAAATTAAAAATGAGCACAGTTCTCTTTCAAAATTTACATTTTTGTTCTTGCGTAAAGCAACTAAAAATTAACTTTTTTGATCTTTTATTATTTTTGTATCGTAGCTGAATATTCCTGGGTTAACACAAAATAAATAAAACTCTCAAACCACGAAAAAAGTAGAATCCCAAAATAAAGTTAGTTGCTTTTCTTCTTCTTTTACATAGAAAATCTATTCCAGGCTTAGGTTGTTAAGTTATTATAAGAATTAATGCTAGGAAAAAGGTTTTTGTGTTTTTTATAATTTTTTTTGTTCTACCTGTTTAGGTATGTTTAAAAATTGGGTATTTATTACAAAAGCAATTGAAATTGCAAATAATGCAAATATGCACATCATCAGTCGTAACATATACACCGTTACAGCATTTTAAATATTTTTCCTAAACTAAGACATTATGAAAGTGGGAAATAAATTAACATGTTCAGTAGTTCATATAAAAATATTTACGTTAAAAATTCATAGAAAAGAATAATTTTCGATTGTTTGAGAATTTAAAACACGAAAGAAAAACTTACCGAAACATAACAAACACAACGATAAGTATCGTTTTCTGTTTCGGTAGTTTGTTTTATTTTATTTATAATTAAAACAATATACATCCTGTATAATGTTTTAAAGTACAAATTAAAATCTCTAATTATTGTGTTTTTGTTGGACGTCCACATATGGATTATGTGTGGATTAAATAAGAGGTTCTAAATCAAAAGCCCCAATTGAATAACCTAGGCGAATTTTGTTACAAATATATTTTTTTACTCAATTCTTACTAAATTCTTTAGACAAACTACTGTCTACTAAAATATGAATATCAAGGGGAAGGGCCCAGCAAAAGCTCAATAAAGGTGATGGGAATTCTCATTCCACATATCAAGGTAAGGATAGATAAAGGTGATTCAAAGCACCGTTCTCAGCAAAGTTCCGTCTGCATATATACAAATTAATGAATTTTTCTTTTAATGATTTAAATTTACAATGATTTATTCCAACATCTAACTAGAAAAAAATTTATTTAATTTTATTACACTTAGGAAATAGAGTTTTTTTTTTCTGTACTCTATAAACATTTTGTATTCCTTAATATAAATAAATTTTCCCTTCTGAAATACTCAATCACGTTATTTTTGTCAAAAAATTCGTTTGACGTTTAAAAGTTGTAGAGCAAGTTTAATCATTATGTTGTAATCGGTTTTCATTTGATTTTTGCGTTCAATAAAAGTTGACTGATGTTGAATGTCTTTAATAGAGTGGCACATATTAACGGCAGCCTATCAGTCTGGAGAACGCTAATTGGTGGTGGGTTGCCATGAATTATTTTAGGGATGCTTACCTTTTAAAAAATAAATAATGTAGTTGAAAGCCCCTTTAACTGACAAATTGGTTCTCATATACACAAAAGAATGTAAAGAATATTAAAGAATGTAAGGAAATATAACATATAGTAAAACACAAAGTAAGCCTGAACAACACTATATTATTAAAAAAAATCTGTGAATACTGGTCAGTGTTCGTTGTTTAATCTTTCATTAAAATAAATCATTGTTGTAAAAATTATACGACAGTTTCTTATTAAAAGTACAACCTTTGAAATCAAAACTCAATGCACCAAAGTTATAAAACATTAAAACAGAATCAATAACCCGCTGGTATCTACCTATCTTTTGACCAAAGTCAGCAACCTACCGCAGGAAAGTGACATTAAAAGGTATTGAATAAACTATTTCAGCAGATATGCAAATTAAATTACATTGGCGGCGAGATCTAAAGTTCTTTGTCACTAGATAATAATTAGTAAATTAAGGAACTATTACATATTATAAGTTAGCCAATATGACTAGTCCTAAAATCCAAATAACAATAACAAATGAGAAATAATGACATTGCTTACACATTCCTTTTATCTGGTTTGACCTGGTAACCCATTGTGTAGGTTCAAGGACAGAAGCTGCCTAGGTCCAATCAATAACGTCGTGATGAGGCAAGAAATCCTGATACAGCTCTAATTTATGATGGGAAATGGAAAAAGCGTCGGAGTGGCTTGGGATGGTCTTGGGATGGCACTTAAGACTTAATACTTCGCTTAAGGCTTGGCTTAAGACGCTGCATAAGACCTTACCTAAGATCCTGCATAAGACCCTAAAATTAACACGTGAAACTTAAAAAATGGCGGCTTAAAAACCATGAGAAAATGTTTACAAAGAATAGAAATCCAGCTTACCTCAAGATGTTGGAGGGTCTTTTAGAAAGGGTGTAGTAATCTTTTACGTTCTATGGCTAGTGTTGCCATGAGGTAACTATGAAATTTTACCTTCGTTATGCAGTTAGTTACGCAAAAAAACGCCCGGTAAATAAAAGGTAAATAAATCGCCCGGGGCGTAAACGAGTTTTTATTAAGCGACGCCCTACTTTGAACAAATCTAAGTAAAGACTATTTAAGCTAAAAACTAAATGACAAATTGGACAAATAGCAACTGGATAGGCCTCTTCATCGTAGTTCCATTGCTGGCTCGTATTTTTCAGGCTCGAATATCAATCAATCAATGCTTTATTGTCAAGAAATTGTTACAATTTGTAGACAAAGCTGTAAAACAAAAAAGACACAAAAATGCAAACGAAACACAATTAAAAAAAAGAAAAACAAAACAAAATTTAAAAAAACTATAAATAAATAAATAGAATAGATTATCTACAATATATACAGATTAATACAATTTAAAAATTGTAAGTAGTCAAAAATATTATTATAAAATATACAACTTAATGTATACAATGTCAAAAAAATAGATCATTAAAAAATCTCTCTACGTTAAAAAAAATGTAAAAAATGTTTAAAAAAGTAAAAATTTATAAAAAATCCTAAAATAGCTACAAAAAGCAGTATACCTAAACATGTACAGATAGTAAAAATACATAATCAGCTAGTGCGAAATTTCAAATCAATGATTACAAAAAAAAAATCATTAACTGTGTAAAAAGCTCTCTCCAGTAAGAATGCTTTTAATGCTTTACGAAATGCAAAAAAAGATGTGATGGATTTAATTTCCAATGGCAGATGATTGTGCATTTTTTTTGCATTATATAATATGGAACTTTTGACCAACTCTGAATGTGGGGTAGGCAGGTATAGATCATGTTCCGTGTATCTAAGTAGATAACTATGGGAAGGCCTATCAGATGCTGAACCGTGTTTGCGTATTAGACAAAGGGACTCAAATATGAATAAGGATGGAAAAGTTAATATTTGAAATTTTTTGAAGAAATGCTGGCAATGACATCTGTATTTAAGTCTCAGTGTATAACGTAAAGCTCTCTTTTGTAGTCTAAAAATACGGTCAAATTGAGTTGCACTACATGTACCCCAGAATGGAAGGGCGTATCGAAGGTGCGATCCAAAAAGGGTAAAATAAACTGTTCTAGAAGTAGACAGGCTAAGCTCCTTAGAAATTGATCTTAACGCAAAACAAGCGGAACTTAATTTTCTTGATAAAAAGTCAATATGTGTGTCCCATTTTAACGAGTTGTCATCGTCTATCTCTTCCCAGATAAACGTCTTCTACCTAACTAACTTCCACTGCTGCCTTGGAAAACGCTGGTCATGTACTACGTCACCAACTTTAAAGATCTGCGTTGTACTGTTGATATTATAATGTACAGATCTTAGCTGTTGTAGATAGTCAGAAGACAACACCTTCCAGAATCTCTTCATTACGACAATTCTTCTTTCCCACAGCTTCAATACTGCTCATCTGCTTCATTAGGCACCTTATCAGAATTTTAAAAATTTGAAGTATGGGTATTTCCATTCAAAAACTAATTGGGAGTTAATATAATATTTTCTGGATTCACTATTCACTTTTATATATATAAGTAAGCGGACGAAAGTTCACAATGGCGTCAGCTTGATCTGATTTTGCTTTTTTTTTTAAATGCTTTTTCAATGTTGCAGCTAACAAAAATGGACTTCATGCCCAAAAGTAACCCTTTTCATCCTGAATTCTGCAACTTCTGATAAATCTGTGTCTCCTGTTAGTGGTCTGTCAAACCATAAAAACCTGTGGCAGTCTCGCTCATTTTCTGTTAATATAATTTGCAACGCCTTTTCTATGTCAGCTGATAGTCCAATCTTCCCAATTCTGAAATTTAATAAGACTCGTAGCAACTTAGGTACTAAATTTTCACCAGATTCCAACATCTCGTTAAGTGAACAGCAACCTCGCGCATGCGCACTCGCGAATTTTCGTTGTGTTCTTTTCCTCGCGATATACCGCCCGATGTGGCATATAGTACGCTTGACCCGAAATTGTTTGATTAGCCGGTTCAGCACAATCGTTAATAATGTATTCTTGCATCGTGGCATCGTATTCCAACAACTTAGAATTTTTACTGAGTTTATTTAATAACGAATTTAACCGTAATCGCGCATTCTCATAGTTGGAGTCTAGTTTGACATTGTCATTAATCCACGAAAGATTAATTTCATAGCCACAACCGTTAAATTTTATTTTATCTTGAATAAATGATGAGGTGGATTTATTCGCTTTGACACTTAAAATACCAATTAAGTCCAAGTCCCAAAACCGTTGAACTTTAAATTCGTCTGTACAATCCACCTTTGCCAGTTGTACATTCATTAAGTTAGAAACGTTTACATAACCCGAAAAGTTAGTAGATTGATCCACACCAAGAAAGGTCCAACCTAATTTAGTGTTCAACGCGGTTAAAGAGTCCGTAAATTTTTTAGCGCTACCCGTTATAAATTTCCAATAGTTGTCTGCTCCAATGATATGCCATTAACACTTTGATAATCGCAGGTATCAGCCATAGGAAAATTTACGACAACATCGTTAACAACTGCATCCTGAGTTACAGAGGAGTTTCAGAGAATCAAAACATATCTCAGGCACTATCAATGCAGACATTTCTATTAAATTATCAGTATATTTGGATTAAAGCCAAAAATTTACACGTTTACAAGTTTTGGGGAACTACCGAGGAAGTCCCAAAAAGGCATAATAGAAATGTAATGTATGCCCGTTACTTTCAAATTTAAACTTTTAATAACTGATTCCTTTATAAAAGTTGTTTAACTCCCGCTCGATGATGATATGCTTGATGATTATTATTATTTAGTACAAATGCGGCTGCAGTGTGTAAATACATATGGCTCAAGTTTTCGTTAGCCAATAAGCTCGAAGAAGTAGAACTTTCGATATTTTCAGTTAAACTTACGTTATTATTACTTATATTTTGCTTTATTGTAGCTTGCCTACTGGTACTTGTCTGGGTATTTACATAACTAGGATCACAAAGAGAAGTTTGTTTTTTGCCACATTTTTCACACTTTAAATGAGATGTTTTACAAAATCGTGATGTGTGGTTAACTTTTGTACAATGAAAACAACAATTTTTTGATTTAGGAATATCCTTTTTCTGTTACAAAGTTAAATTAGCCTTACACAATATCGTTTTATGTTTTCCAGAACAAAAAAGGCACTTTTCCTCTACTGGTGTGAATAAACCTGCTACTGTAAAACTACTATTCTTGTCTTTTCCAAATTCTAGATGTTTGGGTTTTTCACCACTAGGCATAATACTTTGAGCCTGTTCTACAAAATCTATTTCTACCTTTAAGAACTTAAGAAGTTTGGCCATATGGTTAGTGTACGAGAGCTCAGAATCGTTAGATTGGCCACTTCCTACTGAAGCTATATGCGAGCATTCAGATGTATTTGATTTTTTCTCTAAAATATATTTATTAAAATCAACTTTCATGAAATAAGGCAAATTCTTTAAAATTACTGATTTTAACATCATTCTATACTGATCCGAAGATATTCTTTAAAATTAAAATAAAGTGACTTGATTCCTAATGCTTGTAGTGACTTTGTAATCGTTACAGTATTATTATATAATTATACTGTAACGATTATAGTATAATTATATAATTATATAATTATATAATTATACTGCAAAATATCAAATAGATATTCTTGCTTTCTTTAAAGCAAGAATATCTCCACGACTTTTTACAGGTTGTAAAGCCAATAATTTTTGTATGTAAGTGTCCATCAGTTTTTCTGTTTTGCCAAACTCATTTTTTAATAACTCAATGGCGCCTTGGTAACATGCTTTATTTAGCGTTAAACCCTGTATTGCAATTCCAGCTTTCCCTGTTAATAAAGTCTTTAAGTAACCAAATTTAGCATCGTCATCAAGCTCGGTAATATTATGAATCGCTGCACTATACTGTTCCCAAAACATAACCCACTGATGCAAGTCGCCATTGAATTTTAATAGTTCTAATTTAGGTAACCTTACCATTGTTTTAGGCTTTATCCTTGTATTTTCCAGTGCATTACCTGTTACCTGTATATTAGCAGAATACTTTGAAGCAGAATATTAGCAGAATATTGCCATATATTGTTCATTAGCAGTAGACAGTTTATCACTGATTTCTTTAATTCGAATTCTTGTATACTTTTAGTTCTTCCTGTTGTCGTCCTTCTTGTTGTACTTTTAGTTCTTCCACGTTATCGTATTCGTAAGCCAATAGGTCTTCGGCGGCTTTTATAAATTTCGTTAAAAATGTAAAAAAAAAATACACCGAAATTAAATAAAACGTTCTTAAAATCAGGCCGTTATAATGACGTTATTCGTTACTTTAATATTGCCTTAACAATATCACTCAGTATATTATACTCATCGTTACGTTAAACAATAAAAAGCTTCCCGGGTTTCGGCACCATATGAAATTTTACCTACTTAACGCAAAAAGGTAAATAAAACGCCCGGGTCGTAAACAAGTTTTTTATTAAGCGACACCCTACTTTGAACAACTCTAAGTAAAGACTAGTTAAGCTAAAAACTAAATGACGAACACTTGGCCCGATACAATTAAGTCTTTGTTTTGCAGGCCAACACGCGGCACTTGGTAATTCGATATTGTTTTTTCTGCTGCACTATCCTGTTTAGCCCGTGTCGCTCAATATTTAGTGAATTTTATCAGTTTTGCTGTTGCGGGCGATTATTTTTAACAGTAACCATCAGGTCGAATCTTAACCTCGAGAAAATGAACTTGTTAACTTGAAGACCACACCATTTAGAAAGAAAGCTAAAACTTCCACTATGCCACACCACACATTGACTTTTTGAGGGTGTTGTGTATGACATTCGGTGAACCATTTCGGTAAAAATCATCTTCCATAGCTCTTGAAGTAAGAATAGTTTTATGACACATTTAAAAAATTGTGATTTCCATTTAAAAAACATAATGATGACGTCATTTTTTTTTCGAGTTACCCTGTATATTTCATCTGCACGTAAAAAAACCCTAAACCCAATATTAAAATCGACGTATTCGGGTATTTTTTTCAGAAACGGTCCATTTCATTTTTATTGAATTTATCCGCTACTTTACGGATGCACTGTATATGTGCTGTACTATATGCTATCTAGTAAAAATAGTTAATAGTTTGCAATAAAATTTCTCTGAAAAAAAGTTTGGGTTGGAGAACGACGTCATTAATATAAATGTGTTTATTCAACATTTTTCAAATTTCAAATTTTTATATGAACGCATTCAAAAGATAAGAGAGGGGGGACAATTAAGAGCCGCACTGTATCTAGAGTCAAAAAATTACGTGTATTAAATACGCGTTTAACGCCTGGAACCATCTCATCAGATTGACAATAATTAATAAATTCAAATTCACCTTAATAACCTTTAGACACCTCAATAACTCGCTCCGCATTCTCTTAAATATAAACCGTATTTTGGTGTAACTCAATTTTACAACACATATGGGGAAAATCCGACATTATCCATTAGAGAATGAATTCTGCCTAAATCCGCCCGGAAATTCTCTATAATATAGAAGATCATGCAAATAGACATGCAATATGCAATATGGGAAATGGTGTAAGCAGGAAAAGGGCTGAATACCTGATGCATGTATGTTATTCAATTTAAATTAACATAATTAAATCAGTAACAATTAATATATTTGGTTGCTAACTCGTAAAAAGTATTATAGTCATAAAATACTATAGTCATAAACCTTTTTAAATACAAAGTGATGTTTCAGGTACTGAATAAGCAACTTTAGAAATGTTTGTAATATGCTTCCCATATGAAACGTAGAGTAACTAACATAGTAAAAAAAATGTTGATACATAGAAATAAATGCATTATATATGAGTTAGGTAATTATGTTTTAAAGTAATATACTTAGATATGCAGATTATTTGACTAGTAAGATTTTAATTTGATCAAAATGACTGTAAACTCATTACCTAATTATGATTTATATTGCTTATATATTTAAAAAAAGGTAGCGTTTTTCCGTCTTTCTGCAAAATACATGTGTTTCAATTATTTTCAGTACAAGTATACACAATTGTAATTAAACGATCAAACGAACTTACCTGAAGTGAAGTTCGATCGTAATTATATGAAGCGTCCAGTCCGAATATATTATCTTGATTATTTACTACGTAGTCCGCCCCTGGCTACCAACCGTGCACCATATTTAAAGACCTAAATATAAAATTAAAAAACCTCGCGCTGCCAAACCCTCCCCGACCCCGTCGGTCTCTCTCTTATTCATTCTTTTAAAGATCCTATTGCTCATTAATCATTTTAACACAATTTGGGGTCTGTTGGCGGGAGGGAAGATAATATATTCGGACTGGACGCTTCATATAATTACGATCGAACTTCACTTCAGGTAAGTTCGTTTGATCGTTTAATTATATTCGCGTCCAGTCCGAATATATTATCTTGATTATTTACTACGTAGTTGTTCAGAGATTTCGTGTTAAAGATTAATGAACATGGAAAAAAGGAACATTTGTTTTACAAAAATAAACTGTATTTTCCTTGATGGCTTTACAAAATATCAAACCATAAGTAAGTAGCATTGCTAAATAATATTAAACTAAGTAATAATGTTTAAAACTGCCCTGGCAAAATCCGTTGTATTGGATAACGGACGATTGTAAAATCTAGCAAAGGTGGTCGACTGATTTGACCATCCCGCAGTCTTGAAGATTGTTTCCAAAGTCACTCCTTTCCTTAAGGCAGCAGAAGCAGATGCATGCCGTGTAGAGTGGGGCCTAAACACTGACGTGTCAAGCCCAGCTGATGACATCATTTGCTTCACCCATTTGCTCACCGTTTGCTTGCTGGCCGTTTTGTATGGCTTTTTAAGGGTTAGCAAAATTAAATCTTGATCTGGCTTTCTGTAAGGCTGGGTCCTCACAATGTAAGTTTTTAACGTAGTTGCCACGCATAACAGTGGCTTTTCCTTGAAAAAAGGTATATGAAGGGTAGGCTGGTCCTTACCAATCCCAGATGTTTTAATCGGGTCTGTAATATTAATCTGAATTCCCTCAGAATTTTCTATTACGTTGGATAATCTATAAGAGATATAGTTTGCAGCCTGCCCCCGGTGATCAAAGCCAACATTGTCACCAACTTTTGAGAAAGATGTTGCATAGTCGAGTTTTCTGCCTGTTCTTCGATGTAAGACAAAATTAACTGGGGGTCCCATGTATTGGTATACCTTGGTCGAGAAGGTCTCAACCGAGAAATGCCCTTCATAAATCTCTTTATTATAGGGTCAGCTCCAAGATCATAATAGGAAATAAGGCTAAGAGCTGACCTGTGAGAATTTAACGACCCAAATTTATAATTATGTTTCTCTGCAATAGTCTGTAGAAAAGTGAGAACCTCATGATTGGAAGCTTTATAAGGTGACAGGTTTCTTCTTAAACAGAACTGCCACCATAAACGGTAAGTAGTATCGTATTGTTTTACAGTGGAGTCGGCAGTCGAAGAAATCATAGTTTCAATGGCTATTTTGGGGACGTTTCTTTGTTCAAATGAAGACCCGATAATTTGGCGGCCACCAGGGTAAGATGATGAGCTAATGGATGCGACTGGCTGGAAGAAGAAGATAATAGTTTTTTAGACGGTTCAAAATAAATTTCTTTCCCCACAACCAGCCTGAAAAAAAGTGGAAACCAAGGCTGTGAAGGCCAAAGAGGCACAATTATAATACCTACTGCCTTATCTTGAATTATTTTTTGTAATACCCTCAACAAAACGCTAAATGGAGGGAAAGCATAAAAATATAAATTGTTCCAGTTCACGGTAAATGCATCTACCATAACTGAACCCGGATCTCTTCGCCATGATATATAATCCGTGCATTTATTATTTATATGCGAGGCAAATATATCTATTTCAGGTTGTCCAAAAGTTTTCACGATTATTTGAAAAGCGTCGTCAGATAATGACCATTCAGAATCTTGATTTGTTTGTCGGGATTCGAGATCAGCCTCGTAATTGTCGCTTGAACTCACGTAGGATGCAAAAATCCATATGTTTCTGCTCTCACACCACTGCCATATATCTCTAGTTAGAAAGCAAAGTTTTGGGTTTTGAATACTGCCCATGCGATTAATATACGATATGGCAGTGGTGTTATCGCATCTTATCAAAACGTTGCAATTAAAAAGTTGCTTTGAGAAACATCTTAAGCCGTGAAATATGGCAAGCAATTCCAAATAATTAATATGGCTATTCTTATCCTGTTCAGACCAAAAACCATGGGTCTTTTCCCCATTACAGCATGCCCCCCATCCGGTCAAAGACGCATCGGTAAAAATTACTTGCTTATAATTATCACTTTTAATATTGTTAAAAGATTTGAATATATTTTCTCTCTACCAGCTGAGATCATTATGCAAAAAGGAGGAGAGGGGCATTAACGCATCAAAATTCGTATTATTTCGGGACAAAGCTAAAAATTTTTCTCTTTCTAAAAATTTGGTGTATAGCCAACCATATTTCACGGCGGGACAAGCAGAAATTAAAATACCGATGAATTTTGCTAATTCCCGAATCCTACAAGTGGCTTTATTTCTAAAAATATGTGATAAATTATATACGATTTCCTTCTTTTTCATAGGTAGTTCGATTTTCATTGACTTAGTATCAAAAACGAACCCCAAAAAGGTTTGAACAGTGCTTGGGGAAAGACAACTTTTTTCTCTATTCAAAATAAAGCCCAGAGATCTTAATAAGTCAATAAGAACTCTAGTATTCTCTAGACAACTATCAAAAGTGTCTCCAAGAATGAGAAAATCGTCTAAATAATTTATACACAAAATGCCCTTTTTGCGTAGAAGAGAAAGTACAGGTTTCATTAATTTTGTAAAACAAAAGGGGGCCGATGATAAACCAAAAGGGATACAAGTGAATTCGTAAAGGCAATTTTTAAAATAGAATCTTAAGTACTTGCGATGATCAGGATGCACTAAAATTGAAAAATAGGCATCCTTTAGATCAACTGTGGTCATAAAAGAACCACAACTTATTAGTTTTAAGGCAGTTCTGTAATCCTCCATTTTAAAATGTGGGGCAATTACAAAATTGTTTAAGCTTTTAAGGTTTAAAATGAAACGTTTTTTCCCATTACTCTTGTCTGCAAGGAAAATTGAGGAAATAAACTGGTCAGGACAAGCTTTACATTTTTTGATAGCGCCTATTCTAAGAAGCTTCTCAACTTCCGAAGTCATAAGAGCTTCTTCGCTAACAGAAAGTTTATGGCTTATATGACTATTATAGTTAAAAGGAGGTTTTTTAGAAAACTCAATCCTGTAACTTTTTATCCAAGATAAGACAATAGAATTAGTGGTCACTTTTTTCCAAGCAGGTAAAAACCGTGACAAGCGCCCCGCAAAGACGTCTTCATCATAACTTACCTCTAGCGCCTCTTTTGAGGAGCTGCTTTGTATGTCGAAGGTCGCCCTTTCTGTGTTCTCATTTCCCTTCTGTAATGGAACGGGCGTCCCCTGTTTCCCTGTGCACTCGTGGAAGGTTTATTTCCTCCCCCCCCCCCCACTCCTCTTTTCTGAAGTTCCGGGGATAAAGGGCTGTGCACGAGGGGTAAACCGCGTGACAGGTACTGGTCGTATTTCCTTGCCAACTTTTTCCATGGCCCTTAAAGCCTGAATTTTTTCCCCTAAATTGGTTTCAAATAAAAATTCTCCAGGTGGTATTTTGTCTACCAACTTTTTTATTTGTTTATTCATCATAGGAGTAATTAATTGACGCCTTTTATTGGATATTGAGTTAAAAAGGTTACACAAAATGCGACCAGCGTCCGCCACTGGAACCAAAACTTTTTCTTTTGACTCTTTCGGCATTTTTAAATCGTTCCCCAAAAGGGCGTTTAAAGCTAGACCTAACGCGTAAAGAGATTGGCTAAGTAAAGCTTGGTACCCAGTATGAGTCTGGTCTCTAACACCGTATAAAGAATTCATGCCGGCTTCAATCTCCGGATTTATTTTGGGAGGCAATAAAAGCTTACAATTTTCCGGCATTTCATATTTTTTAAGAAACTCGTCGGTTTCTTCTTTGGATAGGCCAAAAGGCAAAATATATGACCATATTGCCTCAACGGCCGGGTGCAATTTAAAACTAGACTTTTTAACACTGCTAGGGTCCGGGCCCAGCATGTTTCTTGTCTCCTCGGATAGTAGAGTATCCTCAGATAAAACTAAGACCGGAGAGTCATCTTCTATCAAAACTCCATTTTTTTCCCTGAGCCGGACCTGTGTCCGTGATAATATTCTCTGTATCTAAGCAATGGCTTACAGAACGAGACCTCGAATCGCGCGCCGTAGTACGCGACGTACGGCCCCGACTATAAAGCGAGATCGCAACACTCGGGCTGCGACTCCCACCATCATGGCTTCGTCTGTCCCTTTCTATCCGATCCCTACGCACACTCGTCTCACTCGGAGAACGACGAGCGCGATAACGAGATCTCCCGCCATGTGTTTTTATTTTCCTAATCGCATTCGAGGAACCTTTGCTTTTTCTAGAACTTGACCGAGACCGCGACCTGTGCGCCTTCTCTTTCTCTCTCTCAAGCCTAGATATTTTCCGGTGTCGACGTAGGTCGTCATATTCCTTGCTTAAAGAGCATTTGGAACGAGCTCTACCCCTCGACCTTGACCTACTTTTATCTTTTCTTTTATGTTTTCCCATAATGGTCGATCTACAAAGATATGTCCTATGTGAGAACTAATCAGAAAGATCCTGACTCACCTGAATCAAACCGAATAAACCAGTTAAACTGCAAAATAGTCAAAATACACAAATATCACGTGTTTAAATCGTACAGCGCGGCGTAAACGAAGTGGACGGCACGGTGCACCAGAAACGAATGAATAAGAGAGAGACCGACGGGGTCGGGGAGGGTTTGGCAGCGCGAGGTTTTTTAATTTTATATTTAGGTCTTTAAATATGGTGCACGGTTGGTAGCCAGGGGCGGACTACGTAGTAAATAATCAAGATAATATATTCGGACTGGACGCGAATATAATATATTGTTACAATGATATAGGTAATATATTTTCAATTTTTCAAGAAGCTTGGGTATCCTAAGTATGACGCAAAAGACTATAAAATTTAAAAAAAACCTATGAAATTTAATTAAACATACTGTATCGTTTGTAATGCTACTTTAGAAAACCATTAAAAGCAGTTCAAAGAAGGAAATATTATTAGAAAGCATTAAAGGCAGAGCTGAAAACTAACTCTAAAAAATATAATCGTAGCGTAAGACGTGATTTATAAATGTAAATTTTTAAAAACTGAAAAAATCAATAAGCATATTTTCCAGTCTTTTCGAACGACGAATCTGCTTTGGTTTATTTTACCCAATACTTTAGTTTTAATGCGCTAGCTACACATATAAAAGCGCTAGCTGTGCGGGTGTAGTTCTGTTAGTTAAAGAATTTTTATTTTATAGACTTTTAGGATTTATCAAAATTCGCAATATAGCTTTGATTGATATAACTTTAATTTTGCGTAAAGTTGTTAAATGAAAATAAAACCAGCATTTTATTTTTTATAGCTGGAGATGACGAACACGTTCTCCATTTTCATGGAAACCACTTCTACGTGATTGGCTCTCGGGAATTTGACTATCCACCCACAAGAAAAGAAATAATAGAATTGGATAAAACCGGAAATTTATTAAAAAGAAATCTAAAGAATCCCGTAATGAAAGATACTGTGCGGGTGCCAAAGTATGGAGTGGTCATTTTAAGATTTCTTGCAGATAACCCTGGTAAGTTGCAATAAACATTGTTATCTTTAGTATAATATTCAGCATTATTAAAATTTTTAAGGCACTTGGATGATAAGGGATGAAAACTCGCATGGTTGGAGTAAAGGATTGGACATGGTAATTGAAGTGGGAGAGAGACACGAAATGGTAGCGACCCCATCAAATTTTCCTACTTGCGGAGATTATGTTGGACCTGATTTCTTTTTGTTGTAAAATATAAATTTTACCTGTGATAAGTAACATGTATGTACATGACATTTTATTATGATAATAAAAAAATATCTTGGTATATAAGAGTTCAGCAGCATATACATGACACATCGCCTTAAATTTATTGCTAAATAAATCTCGAATGAGTAAAATATTATTAAAAAATGAAGATAATTTTGTTAACTTAATGTGACTGAGAAATTGTAATTGATTTATCATAGCATGTATATAAATCTTTAGCTAATAGTCAAGTTATATTTTTTTATTTGTAAATGTTTATTATGTTGTAAATAATTTTTTGTACTATTAATAGAAGATAATATTGTTTTTGTTTACTTTTAATTTGCGGAAAACAGTAAACGCTGTTTGGGTTTTATTGTATTTATATTTTGTACGTATTATAGAATTCTGAGTACATGTTGGTTATAGTAATTATTTAAATATATTTCATATCCATTGACCTTGTCTGAAATATACATTCGTATGAACATTTTAAATTTCATGTTATAAATGTTAGATACCATCGATAGCATGAAATTGAAATATTAAAATTTGAAAATATTACAAATAAAACTGCCCAATATTGTGCAGAACATAACCTTTAATTCTGTGCCTGGCTATGGAGTTGACAGACACAGAATTACTAAAATTTCTTAAATACAAATTTTCTGATTTTAGCATCCTGTGAAATCACTTTGTAAAGAGAGAGTAGGAAAAAAATTTGGATATTAGAGCACGAAAGGTCCCAAAAAAAGCATTATTGTTAGGAAAAAAAACACTAGAGAGAAGTAGAATTATACATTCAAATAACGTTTTTTTTTTTAATATCTATCCTTTAACAAGAAAATTCTTAAATTATACAGATTTCTTAATGGGTAAAATAAATTTGTTTCCTATTTTTAAGGATATCACGTCACTCTTTCACTAAATATTAATTTAGAAAGTACTACCTTATATCCGCTATTATTGAAAAGAAGAAAAAATTGATTTATTCACATATTCAAAAGAAATATTAACTTAGATATTTAACGATACCTTTCATTACATTTAAATCAAAGTTTAATAATTCTTAAATAAAATAATTTACTTAAAGTATATTAGATTTTTAATAAAGCCAGATGAGGTCGACCTCTTAGCTCCTTTCTTCTTTTCAATATTTTACTTTTTTATTAAAACTGAAAAAAAAACGAAAAACCGAAGTTTTACTGAATAAGAAGACTTGATTTGAATCAATGTTTCGGTAGCTAAATCTACTACCATTATCAAGGTTAATAAAATGAAACAAAATTAAATATATGAAACTAGTTATTCTTTTTACATCTCTTTGATGCTTCTTATTTTATTGATTTTATATTAGCCATAATTGTACTTATTACATATGTATTCAAAAGAATAAATGTAAAGATAACTTGTAAAAAGCCTTACATATTAACACGTTCAGAAAATATAAAAATAATAGCGTAACCATTGATCTATACAGGGTGTTTCAGAATTATGGGATCAAACTTCTAGGAGTTGTTCAGTGCAATAGTGCAATAGTTCAAAATGTCTTCTTCCAACCTCAATACACCGATTTAAACGCCGCACATGATTTCGGCGGACTACACTAAAAATTTGATCCTCGTTTTGAATGATTTCAAATGCTGCTGTTATTCGTCCAATTAAGTCTAGCTCTGATTCTACTGGAGTTTCGTAGACTAAAGACTTTACATGTCCCCACAAGAAAAAATCGAGCGAGTTAAATCGGGTGACCTAGGAGGCCAAGAAACTGCTTCACCTCTGGCAATCCAATGGTGCCCAAACCGCTGAGCCAAATACTCGCGTATACAGCAAAGTCAGCCGGCGCTCCATCATGCTGAAACCACCTTTGCTGTGTAACGTTTAGTGGAACATTTTCAAGGAGTTCTGGGAGAACTTCCTCCAAGAAACGCAGATAAATAGGTCCTGTTAACCGTTCCGGTAGAAGGTATGGCCCAATTAAATAATCATCCACAATGACTGCCCATACGTTGACAGACCAACGACTCTGATGTTTTCTTGGAAAAATTGCATAACGATTTTCTTCATCCCAAACATGGCTATTCCTACTATTAAAAATACCGTCTCTTGTGAAAGAGGCTTCATTGGTCCACAAAACATATCGTAAAAATTTTGGTTGTGCAATGATGTGATCCAGAAGTCATCGACAAAATTGAACTCTAGGATGATAATCGGCTGCAGTCATACCTTGAACTTTCTGGAAGTGGCAAGGATGGAGTTGTTGCTCGTGTAGTACCCGCAGACAGAAGCGTTACTCGTATTCATATTCTTAGCGACGTCACGTGTGCTATTTGATGGTTCATCGGAAACTCGCTGAAGCACCTCTTCTTGATGCTGTCGTTCGGGATACCGTTCATGATACAACCGCGATGCTGCTCGTGCATTGCAGTTTGTTGCTCCGTATGCCAAATGCATATCCGCCAATTCTTGATTGGTAAAATTTTCCATTAGCAATAAATGTTTAAAAATTGTAAGCTATAAAATTTTTAAACATGACATTGAGAATTGACATTGATAAGCGTTGATTTTAAACAATTGTTGTTATGGTATCATGTACAAAAGGTAAAAATAAATGCAGCAGATCCTATTTAGGTAACTAATGTTTTTTATAAATTTTAACGCGTCTTAGGGCCGTAGTGGCGTAGTGACGCATTTCCGGACATGGGTTCCTATACTCAAATGGATTCTTCTGTTGCACTGAACAACCCCCAGAAGTTTGATCCCATAGTTCTGAAACACCCTGTATGATCCGACCAGGAAACCTTTCATTCTGCAACTGCCATACGCGTAATTCATATTGTGGAAGTTTCCTTTTGCTAAAACATTGAATTTCGAAAATAGCAATCTTGGCTAATTTTCATAATTTCGATCAGCCATGATTTTCAGTTAGTTTAGGAAAAATTTCTGCATTAAAATTTGCCTTTAAGAAGAATGGTTCAATTATGTAAAAACCAAAAATACGAACCCAACAGTTTAATTTTTCAGGATGGTGTGTACGAACCTTATAGCCTTGGATTCTTGTAGTACTAGTATTATTGGACACAATTATATCGATTGAGATGTCCATTAAGAAAAAAATAAACATTCGTCTAAGAAGCAAATTTTAAAAACGTAGTTGGCAGTACTGAGAAATATTTTGAACATATTGCACAACATTTTAAACAGCGAATTATTCAGTTCTTGAAGAAGTAGTTAAATTTAAGTTTGCCTAACGTAGGATTCATAATAGCTTGATCCGTGACAGCTACTTCTACCGTGTTCTAATTTTCTCATCAGACTGAACCAGTTTTTTTTGTCAGTATTATTATTTGTTAATTTTTATATGTATCCATGATGTACGTGCCCACCTGCATGCCTTTCAGTAATATATTGCCGTGATTTTTGTACCTTTAATAAACCCATTTTTAACGAATTAAAGAAAAAATAAAACCTCAGAAAAAACGGATTACACACACCAACTACTTTACTAAATAAATGTCAATTGTAGTTTAATAAATAAATATTTTATTACTTCGAACCTAAAATAAGAGTAAAATGGTCAAACTTTCATTGCACTGTCGACGATTTTCTAAAATTTTAAAAACGTTGCGCCATTTTAATAAAAATGTTGATAATGGTGAATGTCGGCCCTTCTATAATGTTAAAGTTATAGTAATGGAATTTTTGTGTAAATGTTACCACCTGAAAATGAAACTATACGGTTCTGAGATTTTTTTAAATTTTTATACTAAGTAAATCTTGCTGGATTGTTTTCGATGAGCCACGCAGTTTTAAAAATACCTTGTATATTATCTTTATGGAAAAGTGCTAACACAAAGTTTTAATTATCAGAATTTTTAATTATCAAAGTTTGTTAAAATTTAATGCATCTTAAAAACATTTTAAACAAATAATTTTTTTGGCCTAAACTAGGTTATTTACAAATTTTTAGCAAGGTTGCATTAAGGGAAAAAAATATGCAATTTACATGGACGTTGCATAATCGGTCTAGTAATTTTTAAATAGCCTTATAAGCACTTAACCCCTATTAAAAAGTGCATTGGCCTTTTTATGAATCTAAGCAAGGAATTTTTTTAAATGAATTATCGACCGCTGGTTTTAAAACGGTTGATTTAACATCAATATCAAATTGCAAAGAAAATTGCAATTCTTTATTTAACGATACGAACGTTAGATAAATGTATGTATTTTGCTTTATGAAAAAACTATATTTCAACTATTTTCTCCTATTTAAATTTTAAATTACATAGACTTTGCTGCATTGATGAGTAGATGAAACTAAGCTTGCTATACATTATTTTGCTATTATCGTCTTAAATTAATATTTCTAACCAAAATTATGTTTGTTTCGAATTTCTTTTCTAAAACATGGATAGTTTTCTAAAATCTAGAAATATGTGTGGTATTGATACTTCAATAAATATGAGACTTTATATCTTATTTGATCAGATATTAGAGTGAGTTTTACATTTTTAAGAAAATCGTAACTTTATTACTTAATTATTTTACTAAAAACATATATAATCAATATATTTCTACTACTTAAATAGATCTGCTTAAATTTCAACATCTAAATGGATGAAGGTCGCTTGTTATGAAGGTTCTTTGTCATGATCAACTAAGCTAAATTTTTAATTGAATTTGATTTACTGATTTGCCTTTAAAAGTTGAGGGTGTAGTCTTCTCCCACGTGCGGTTACATAATTTAAATTTTAAAAAATTCGGTCTGAAATTTCAATTAAGGAGCGCCACCGAATTTTTAATCAAGCCTGAAGAGATTTGCAACATATCAAGGGGACAAAAATTCACTCGCTTTACACTCTTTAAAAGTAATAGTTGTATAGAAATTATTATTACGCTTTAAATATAATATCTTATTTTCACTGATTAGTCCATAATAACATTAATTAACCTTAATCAAAGAATACTTGGTTTGTCTTAGATATCGGGGTGGTACATAGATGGTGATAATTTTTGTAGATCATTAAAACAATTGACTTATATTTAGTAAATTAAGATTTGAAATCTAAACGAAAAAAGGTTAATTTTTAACTAATCATGAGTTAATTGGAAATAAATATAGCGAAACAACATATTTGATATTTATTTAAAAAAAAATGTATTTAGACACATAACACATAATTTTATTTATAAGTCTTAATATAAAATGGCTAAGTTAAAATAGGCCAAACAAGAAGATTAGTTAATATCAGACTTAAAAACATATCGTTCATATTAAATATAGTATAAAGGATGAGTCGTATAATGGCTGAAGTTATTCAACTCATATATTATAGTCATAATGTAGAAATGCAATTATTAAAACATATAAAAAAGAATAGAAAACTATATGGTATATTCGTACGAAGAACATTTCGTTAAGCATTTTGAATAAGAAAAGAATCCCATTTCTTATTTCATTACTTTTTAAATACCATTGGCATTTGTAAAAGTTTATTGATAGTTTTTTTAAAATATTAATAATCTTCTGAAGATAGCAAAATTGCACGCCAAAAATATATTAAAAGGCAAATTATTTTGTTATCAAAAAATTTAAAAAAATGCACAAAAGATGCACTCTGAAACTAGACATATTATTCTTAACACAATGTATTTCTGTTAAAATTCACTTTAGAAACATTACTTTATTAGAAAGAAATTGTCGCAGGCTTAGGACTTTTATTAAAACTGATTTTATCCGAGAACAATTGCCGACGTTTCAGCGTTTATTTAGACCATCTTCAGAGCTGGAAATGACACCCTACAGTTAAACAGTTAAATAGACAATTAAATAAATTAAAGCATTAGATAAAAAACACTGTAAAGCAGGCATCCTTATTTTCTTATCTTTACATCAAATTTGAAAGATTATAATTTACAAAAAAAAAGGAGGAGAAAGCATGTATTTCGATCCCGAATATGTACAATAAAAAATAGTGTTAAGATGTACATGCCTATTTCTGTTTAAAAAATCAGCCCGTGATGAAATAAGCAAACATGAAGTGCTACGCTGTATACCTACGTAATAATTTTTTTTTTAAACACAATTTAAAGAACAAAACAAAATAGCTCGTAAACATACTCATCGGCGACTGCTATTGAAATCCTTCAAGCTATACGTTTATAATAGGGGTACCAAAAATTTAATACACTTTTAAAGATTTAGAGGTTATGTTCTATAGTTCTTCGTCTAAACTCACTTCAACTGACATTTTGATCCTAGAGATAATCCTGCACTAATTTAACTCTCAAAATAGATCCTTGTAAACAGAGATGTACTAAATAAAAATAGTCTACCATTTGATCCATGAACCTATAATAGATTATAATAGATCTTATAATAGATCCGCGCATTGTAAAGGTAGATAGTGATACCAAAAACATTTCGGAGACATTTCGCTTTAAAAAATTTACTTCTCTATCCAAGATCTTAACTTCAATAACAAACAATTTCAAATTCGTACAATATTTATTTTTTACCATTCACACTAAGGACGTTAAAAGTTTATTAATGATTATTATAGTAGTTTCTTGTACAAGAGGTTTAACTAAATTAACTTTAACGCTCTTTTCTTATAAATTTGTTAATTTTCTTAACTTTAATTTATATAAGCAATTAGGTCCTTTTTAATTTTTTTTCTCATTATTGCTTTCAAGGATATCAATTTAAATCCAAAACTCACAGAATCCAAAAATATTTATTAAAACATTGGCACAGGTTTGTAAAAACTGTTGATAATTTTTTTTATATCAATTATTTTAAAGCAATATTTTATTTATGGAAAAAGAAACTATTAATAATGATCAGTAGAGAAAAGAGCAGATATGACCAAGTTAATAATATTTGTTCAAAGCATTAACGAACGTGAGCAGGAGGGCTTAATAGTTTAAGCTATTTACACTAAATTTTACTATCAAATGCTTTCTATCAAACCTAAAAAATATATGGCTTGCTTTGCTCAGACTCTTTAAAGATTTTAAAAGACCGGTCCCAATACTTCCGTTGTAAATAGTATTAATATAACAAGGTTTGATGACTTGATAACTCATTTCTTAGGCTTTAAGGGTAAATAAGATTAATGGTGTGAGTGATATTCTGTTGCTTTTAAACGCATATTGGAAACCTTCTTTACCATATAACTCAAAATTTTCCTCACTCTTACCTTTAAATACAAAATTTACAAGCTTAATTATTTTTGATATCCATGTGTGGAATTTAAAGTACACAACATCTACTCTTTCAAAATTTTTAAAATATATCTGCTAAAAGACTTATACGGAAAATTACACGTAATTGCCGCACCTGCTTAAGGGTTAATCCTAAACAAATTCTGGTCTTGATATGTGCGGACCATTTCCTATTACTATAGGCAAAATAAGAGGTGTGAGGGTACACAAATCCTAGATATGCTTGTTTGTTTGCTGCAATACTAAAGCTGTACACCTTGATCTTTCTTTTCTTGCTCTTTCCACGGAAGCATTTTTAGCATCGCTTCGTCGGATTATTACTAGTCGTGGACATGTTTTAAATCTCCTATTCAGATCGTGGAACTAATTTTATCGATAGCGATAAGTATTTACGGGAAATTTTTTGAAATCCGCGGAAAATGCAGCCATAATTTGGCATTTTATTCCTCATATTATGCACCTCATATGGGCGGTATATAGGAGGCTCACATTAAATCCATAAAGTCCCATTTAGTAAGAGTAATTGGTTCACAAATCTAGACCTATGAGAAGCCTATCACGGTTATTATACAAATAGAATATGTGTTAAATTCGTGCGTTTCCTATAAGTGCCGATCCATCCGATTTAACTGGTTTGACTCCTGCTCATTTTTTAACGATCAAACCTCTTTCTGCTTTAGCGAATTTTGATACTAAAAATTAAAATATTAATCGCCTCACTAGATGGCAACTATTACAGAAGATGGGTGCATGCCCTACAGTAGAGGGCCAAATGACATAATTCTCTCGATAGTCTTCTACCGAATAGTACTAGTCAAGGAAGATAATGCTCCACCATTAAATCGAACTGTAGGTAGTGGAGTTGATCCACGGTCATGATTAAGTTTCAAGAGTAGCCGTACTGGGTTAAGGCGTAAGGGCTGTCTTTAAGAGGCCCATGGTAAAGCTTTGTCCTTTATCTTTCAATTAATTATTCAATAGTTTAGTTCTCTCTATGAAAACTCCTAAGTTTGCATGGGGGTGTGGATGTTTTGTCCTCGTGACTACAAATAAACTTAATATTTTAGCATAGGGTAAATAAGAATATTAAGTTCATATTTTATTGGTTACATAATTTATATAACTTAAGCTATTTAACTTAAGTATTTCTTGCACTTAAAGACTTCTTTATTATTATATTTTTTATTACTTCTACTTTATACCTTAATTAAACAACCTACATTTTCTTCTCGACCTGCCTTTGTTTTCTATTACCTATTTTTACTTCCTTCTAATTAATCCTCTTCCGTATTAATTCTTATACGAAAATATTCATACAATATACTTCTCTGTGCGAGAGACATGCAAAGGCAGATTAAAAAAAAAGCACCGCCAAAAATGTGTGTGGAAAATACGACCCCCGGTCGTTTAAATCGAAATTTTAAAGCGCTAACTTTGTGACCAAATCCAATTGTAAATGACATTGTAGTATCATATTTATTTATGGGAAGTATTATGTTAAGGAAATAAGATCTTTAAAAAAAGTTTAATTTATTACAGGTTATTAAATATGATTAGGTTCAGAATTAAAGGCGTCATTGACACAGTTTAGGATTACACTTTTTTTAGCCCTTTTAATCTCTAGTTTTTCCAGAAAACCCAGCTTTTTACTCTTTGCACACTTATGTAAAATAGTTATATCATCTAATACCGAAAAGTTGTGACCAGTTGACAAAGGATGTACCAAAACTCTGATATCTTCTCGCATATCAATTCCATCTATTTACTAGTCCAGAGTATTTATAAAGTTTATAATTTAGAGTTTTTTTATTGTAAATTTTACTCGTATTTTCCTAGCGAAAATGGAATTTATAAATAAAAAAAGTAATTTTTATGATAGAATCAGTTTATAATGCAAGCATCGCAAAAAACATTTATACTATCGCAAAGGTACTATTATGCTAATGCTATTCAAATATATTTCTCATTTGAATCAGGTAAGAGTTTCTAAGGAGTTGCTGCTATTAATGATGACCGTACAAATTAATGCTAAAAAAAATCATAATTTTTGGTGATTGGGTGAAAGGGTAGCCGTGCCACTTTCTTACAAAATTATAAGGATTTACTTTTTTATCAATGACGAGCCTATAAAATATCTCACGCAGTACAGAAATTTTGGTAAGTAACCTGCGATATATACAGCATGTATTGAAAAACAAATTTTAAACAATAAAAATATTGTTCCATATCGCTACGCTTTAAATAGTAAAACTAAAATTCTTCTGAATGATTCGCTGATCCTATCTTAGCTTAATCATTGCGATGCCGTTTATGGTCCATGTTTAAGGGATTATGAGGAGAATAAAATTCGAAAACTCCAAAATTCATGCAAAAAAAACGAACTTCATATGACAGAAGCTTTGGAAAGTTTGCTTACTATGCACAACCGAAGGGGTTTTTCAAGCATATTAATTGTTTTTTTTTTTAAATAATTGTTTAACTACCTTTATTATATGAGAAAACAAAATTTTGCCATTCATGAAAATAATACTATATAATATATTACAATTAATACAATTCATTTGCTATACATTGAGGACGCGCAAGTTAATAAATTCACTTAAAATTCTAGAGTGTGTTCGAAAAAAAAACGCTCAAACACGTTGATTTTTATATTTTGTTCTGCGATTTTTTTGATGATGAATTCATGTATACAAGGTAAACTAAAAATAAGTAACGACTATCAACTTTAGTTTTTTAAATGGAAACACCTTTTTCTTATTCTATTTTTTAATTCTGCATAGAATTTTAAGTATATTTTGTATACCATGTCTTATACGTAATTAATAAATTTTAAATTATTAATAAATTTGCAACTGTTTGGGTCATTTGAGCATATTCAAACATGTTTTTTCAAACTATGAAAAGTAATTTAAAAAATTATTTTAAATTAAATTAATTTAAAATTAATTTAAATAATTTAACAGGTATTGATGATACCTTGTCACCATTTAATCCCATAGATTATTACTTTACGTAAATATCAGTGCAGTTGAAAAGTTTAAAAGTATGGCGCGTTTAACTAAAAAACAAAGAGTTGAAATTTTGATGATGGTAGGATATGGCGACAAAACTCGAACACAGGTCGAAGTTATGTTTAACAATAAATACCCGGAGAGTCCTATGACACGTTCGGTAGTAAGCAAAATTTAAAAAAAACTTAGAGATTTTGGTCATATTAGAGACAAGTATGACCTGGACCGTCCCACGCTTCCAGAAAACAGAGAATTAGATATTTTGCTCGACAAGAAAATCCACATAAATCAACTCGACAAGTGGCTGCAGATCAATCGGTTAGTAAAATATTTGCATAGGAATAATTGGCATCCATATAAAATTCATTTAATTCAGGAGCTTATTGAAAATGATCACATCCGCAGAATAGAGTTTTGTGAAATAATGATAAATAAATGTAATGCAAGCCAAAAATTCTTAAGTAAGATTTTTTTTCCGACGAGGCAAATGGTTCTGTAAATAGGCAAAATTTTCATTATTGGGCACCAGAAAATCCACTCTGGAGTATGGAAAGTCATACACAATTTCCCAAGAAGTTAACGTTTGGGCAGGAATTATGAGCACATCAATTGTCGGTCCTTATTTTAGTGAGGGCGCACTTACCTCTGAAGAATATTTAGAGTTGCTTCAAAATCAGATAGTACCTAGTTTAATTGCACTTTAGTGTGTGTCCTTTAAGTGTGAAAGCCCATTTATACTGGCAGATTCAATATGGTTCAAACAGGATGGCGCTCCCATCCCACACTATTCATCATTATAATTACATTGGGTGATCGACATCAGCACAATACTCGTGGTAAAAACAACTTACTTCTCACTAAGCATGCTTACCAACTTTATAAAAAATCTTCTTTGTATTCTTTGTATTCTGGAATACAAAGAAGATTTTTTATAGTTTATATTTTATATATATTTACAGAACCATTTGCCTCGTCGGAAAAAAAATCTTACTTAAGAATTTTTGGCTTGCATTACATTTATTTATCATTATTTCATAAAACTCTATTCTGCGGATGTGATCATTTTCAATAAGCTCCTGAATTAAATGAATTTTATATGGATGCCAATTATTCCTATGCAAATATTTTACTAACCGATTGATCTGCAGCCACTTGTCGAGTTGATTTATGTGGATTTTCTTGTCGAGCAAAATATCTAATTCTCTGTTTTCTGGAAGCGTGGGACGGTCCAGGTCATACTTGTCTCTAATATGACCAAAATCTCTAAGTTTTTTTTAAATTTTGCTTACTACCGAACGTGTCATAGGACTCTTTAAACTTTTCAACTGCACTGATATTTACGTAAAGTAATAATCTATGGGATTAAATGGTGACAAGGTATCATCAATACCTGTTAAATTATTTAAATTAATTTTAAATTAATTTTTTCATAGTTTGAAAAAACATGTTTGAATATGCTCAAATGACCCAAACAGTTGCAAATTTATTAATAATTTAAAATTTATTAATTACGTATAAGACATGGTATACAAAATATACTTAAAATTCTATGCAGAATTAAAAAATAGAATAAGAAAAAGGTGTTTCCATTTAAAAAATTGAAGTTGATAGTCGTTACTTATTTTTAGTTCACCTTGTATACATGAATTCATCATCAAAAAAATCGCAGAACAAAATATAAAAATCGACGTGTTTGAGCGTTTTTTTTTCGAACACACCCTAGAATTTTAAGTGAATTTATTAACGTGCGCGTCCTCAATGTATAGCAAATGAATTGTATTAATTGTAATATATTATATAGTATTATTTTTATGAATGGCAAAATTTTGTTTTTTCATATAATAAAGGTAGTCAAACAATTATTTAAAAAAAAAAACAATTAATATGCTTGAAAAACCCCTTCGGTTGTGCATAGTAAGCAAACTTTCCAAAGCTTCTGTCTTATGAAGTTCGTTTTTTTTGCATGCATTTTGGAGTTTTCGTATTCTATTCTCCTCATAATCCCTTAAACATGGACCATAAACGGCATCGCAATGATTAAGCTAAGATAGGATCAGCGAATCATTCAGAAAAATTTTAGTTTTACTATTTAAAACGTAGCGATATGGAACAATATTTTTATTGTTTAAAATTTGTTTTTCAATACATGCTGTATATATCGCAGGTTACTTACCAAAATTTACCAAAATTTCTGTACTGCGTGAGGTATTTTATAGGCTCGTCATTGATAAAAAAAGTAAATCCTTATAATTTTGTAAGAAAGTGGCACGGCTACCCTTTCACCCAATCACCAAAAATTATGATTTTTTTTAGCATTAATTTGTACGGTCATCATTAATAGCAGCAACTCCTTAGAAACTCTTACCTGATTCAAATGAGAAATATATTTAAATAGCATTAGCATAATAGTACCTTTGCGATAGTATAAATGTTTTTGCGATGCTTGCATTATAAACTGATTCTATAATAAAAATGACTTTTTTTATTTATAAATTCCATTTTCGCTAGGAAAATACGAGTAAAATTTACAATAAAAAAACTCTTAATTATAAACTTTATAAATACTCTGGACTAGTAAATAGATGGAATTGATATGCGAGAAGATATCAGAGTTTTGGTACATCTTTTGTCAACTGGTCACAACTTTTCGGTATTAGATGATATAACTATTTTACATAAGTGTGCAAAGGGTAAAAAGCTGGGTTTTCTGGAAAAACTAGAGATTAAAAGGGCTAAAAAAGTGTAATCCTAAACTGTGTCAATGACGCCTTTAATTCTGAACCTAATATCATATTTAATAACCTGTAATAAATTAAATTTTTTTTAAAGATCTTATTTCCTTAACATAATACTTCCCATAAATAAATATGATACTACAATGTCATTTACAATTGGATTTGGTCACAAAGTTAGCGCTTTAAAATTTCGATTTAAACGACCGGGGATCGTATTTTCCACACACATTTTTGGCGGTGCTTTTTTTTTAATCTGCCTTTGCATGTCTCTCGCACAGAGAAGTATATTGTATGAATATTTTCGTATAAGAATTAATACGGAAGAGGATTAATTAGAAGGAAGTAAAAATAGGTAATAGAAAACAAAGGCAGGTCGAGAAGAAAATGTAGGTTGTTTAATTAAGGTATAAAGTAGAAGTAATAAATGGCTGCCACCCATCTTTTAATTTGTTATCTACAGAAGTAAAATTGGCAAAATCGATAGTAAATTTTAAAACTAAAGTTAAAACACTGCTCTTCAGCGATGTTTTTTATACAGTTGGAGAGTTTGAAACCTTCTTAAAATGTTAAAAATGTTATAGTGTATACTGCATACCAAATATATCTTAACTTGTGCAATTTTATCAGTGTTAGAACTTTTTAATGTTTATTGTTTTATGTATTATTTTATTTTTTTATTATATGTATGTTCAAATATTTTGACAAATTCCTGAATAACAAATACCCATACATTTACCATATGTATTGCTTTGTATAGAAATCGTGACGTGTCTATGCTATGTTTCTAGTATCTAAGACAATAAATGATTTTTGATTTTTAATTTTTTTTTAAATCTTTTATTGGCGAACAGTAAGAGATTATCTTACCAATAATTTCCCAAATAAATAGATTGAAAGGGAGGGGGGTTTATTGTATGGCCAGCAAGGTCGCCAGATTTAACCTCATTGAATTTTTATTAGAGATGAAACGGATAGTTGTTTGGCCGGATACCGAATATTCGGCGGGCAGCGAGGCCGGAGGGAGGGCCGAATATCCGGCGGCCGGATATCCTGCCATCGAAATCGGGTTTATTTGACGTCTTTCGTTTAAAATTCGATTATATCGACCGGGGGCCTGTCGTGGCGTCGGTTCCATATTAGTTTAGTTTCGGCGTAGTTTGACCGGGCGCTAGTTGTTGGTGACGTTTCAAAATCGGTTTAATTTCTGCGTAGATAGAGTGCAGATAGTTTTATTGTTTAGAAGTTCTAAATATGTCGTCGAACACAAAAAGGTCGCCAATATGGCAATATTTTGACATAAATAAGGACAACAATAAGTTGGCTGACTGTTTGCTGTTCCAGTTTCAAATATCTCGGGGCGGAGAAGGAAAAAAGGCTGGTAAGTGTGTGTATGTTTGGTTATTTTCGAAGAAATTTAGAAATTACCTATATTCTAGGTACTTCCGCCATGACTAACCACGTAAAATCAAAACATCCCGAGAAGTTTGCTTTGCTTAACAAAGCTAAAGGCAAAGAAGAAACTACCATGCTTGAGAAGTCTGGTGCCTCTAGTACAAGTTCATTTTTGAGAACGACAGAAAAGCAGCCAACTTTATCAGAATGCGTTGAGAGAAAAGAAGTTTGGAATGTTAATGATTTAAAGGCAAAAAAATATCATTATTTAATTGCAGAAATGATTGCATTAGATAATGAGCCGCTAGGTATCGTAAAAAAAGTTGGATTTAAAAGACTTCTTCAACATGCTTTACCTCGCTATGAATTACCAAGTCGCACATATATAACCCAAAAAATTATTCCAGATATCTACAACAGAATTATTGAAAAAATCAAAGGAAGCATTTCAAATGCTGTCGCAATTTCTGTCACTTCTGATATATGGACGTGCGCGCACAATAACTCTAGCTTTCTGAGTTTCACAGCCCATTGGGTGTCTCCGGAATTCCAACTTCAACACGGAGTTCTTGCTATAAAACCATTCTCCGGAACCCACATAGGGAAAAACATAGCAAATGAACTCAATGCTATTGCAGCTCGAAAGGTGTTCGCATGGCAGAGTATAGTTCTGCCAGATGTTTGATTCATTCGCTTCAGAGGGTTGTTACTGAGTCATTAAAGATACAGCCCGAAGTAATCGAAATGATAAGCAAAGGCAGACGTCTCGTTACACATTTTAATCATTCGGGGTTAGCTCAAGAAAACCTGTTGGCAATTCAAAAGAAGTTGAGTTTACCCGAACATCAATTAGTGCAGGATATTAGCACGAGGTGGAATTCCACGTTTTACATGTCAGAACGCTTGTTAGAACAAAAACGTGCTATATCCCTTTATGTTGCCGATTACGACACACTGACTAATTTAACGACTCATGAGCGGTGTCTGATGGAACAATGTGTCAAACTTTTGAAGCCATTCGAAGAGATAACTAAAATCACAAGTGCTGGTCTCTCCTGCATATCCGAAGTAATACCGCAGCTAACAGCATTGAAAAAATACCTATGCAAGGATGAGACTGCGCAACGAACAGCTGATTTACCTCATATGAGAGCTGCCTTAAAATCAGAATTGAATTCTCGTTTTAGCTTATTATCTACAGATCTGAATTATCTTATTGTAACTTTCTTGGACCCCAGATTCAAAACAAACTATTTAAGGATTCTCGAAGCTGAAAGAGCGCGACAAAAGATCTTATTAGAGTTTTTAAAAATGACTTGCGACGAGTCCTCCAGCAGCAGTGATACATCGCCATCATCCACACCACCACCTTCTAAAAAAAGCAGAAATAAAACTGATTCCAATGTGACTCGCGATTCCCACGACACCTTTTGGGATTGTTTCAATGAAATAGCACATGAAAATAACAGTCAAAGTCATCAAAGTCAAAATCAAGCGAAAAATCCAATTACAAGAGAGATTGACGGTTATTTGAAGACAGTTCGAATTGATCACAACTGGGATCCGTACGCTTGGTGGTCGGCTAATTTACAAGAGTATCCCAATTTGATGAAGTTTGCCAAAGTATACCTTTCAGCTCCTTGCAGCAGTGTTTTCAGTGAGAGGCTGTTTTCCGAAGCAGGTTTTGTTTACGAAAACAAGCGAAATCGCCTGTTGCCGGCAAACGCTAAAAATTTGGTTTTAGTTCACCATAATTTACCACTTCTTAATTTTGACTATTAGGTATATGTATTTTTACTTTTAAAATATTTTTAGGTATAAATTTTAAGAATCCCTTTGCGGTTTTTTTAAAATGTGGTTGAGTTGTTTTAATCTAGTATACTAAAAACTTTTAAGTAGCTACAATTTTCTTTTTTTAGTTTTTACTGTTTTATAATGAATAATTTAGTTTTTCAGATGGTTTCTATGACTTTGTTATCTTTAATAAAAGCTATTAGAAGTATAGTTCGACTATTTTTTGTTATTTACGTTACTGTTTAAATATCCGGTATCCGGCCGGATAGTAAATGTAGACCGGATAGGCCGGATACCGGATAGTTACCGAATATCCGTTTCATCTCTAATATTTATCTATAGGGCTATCTAAAATCTAAAGTTTATTTTTATAAACCTAAAAAGTTAAAAGAATTAAAAAATAAACAATTTGAACATTTATTTTAATTTTTTTGTTTTGTTTTTTTTATAAACTATTTAAAAAATTCATGTGTATTTAAAAAAAATGTACTCGCAAATTTCTTAATAAATATTAAGGTTAGGTATAGGACATGGTATACAAATATATTTAGCATTTCATACAGAATTAAAAAAAAATAAAAAATGGCTGTTTCTATTTAAAAAAATTAAGTTGATAGTTGTAGCTCATTTTTGGTCTACCTTGTGTACATGAATTTTTCATCAAAAAAAATCGCGACTACAAATAAAAATTAGCGTGTCCAAGCGTTTTTTTTTTCGAACACACCCCTAAATTTTCAATGTATGTGTTCCAACTTACGCGTCCTCACTATATAAATAGCTTTCAATAGATTGTAGGATTCTTATTATCCATTAAAAATAAGAAAAAAATTGCAATGTTACAAACCTATTGTTTTATATAATATGGGTACTTAAAAATATTAAATTACTTAATATATAAAAAAATATTAATGAATATTATAGAATAAGGTAGACAAGTCTATTAAATAAGATATTTAATACCATAACTATAATATATTATAGGATTTCAAGAAGTCATTTTCAGCATTCTTCAACAAAGTTTTAATAATTAGATCTAGGTTTAAGTCCTGCAGTTTATTTTCATACTCGATCGGTACCATACGTTAGCATTCAAAAAAAAGACCTAATTTTTTGCTAAATATCTCAACATCGAGGCGAGACGATTCAGGTAAATGGTGTATGACTCTAAAAATTTCCGAAAAATCTATATTGGCGGTGGTCCCAGAAGGTTGGTTGCCATGTTGTCAAAAGTCCCAATCCTTAAATTGTGGCCACCTTAGCCCTTTTAACACTTTAAAATGTGTTTATAAATCCTTTTTTTATACAAGCTTTGCGTAGAAGATAATCTAGTAACATAATAGTTTGGAATTTGTGCCTTTTTGAACTAATGACCACAGGTAAGTGCACATGGTTTTGATAAAGTTTTTCCATTTCCTTATGGCTCTTTTCTTCCTTGTAGTAGAATCTATCAGCATATTGAATTATCCTCGATCCACCTACTACCGATAATAAAAGATTTGGCTAGTTTCCCAAGGTGGATGTTTGTGTATTAGGGGTAAGTCACTCTCCATCTTTCGATTTTTTTTAATTCTTTTTTAGTAACAAACTTTAATAAAAAAGAGTGGACAATATTACTCACAAACCATTATACCGTGTTTCTTTCTTAGGTTTTTATTGTCTCTTTTACCCTCCTTTGCATTTTATTGCCGAAGTTTGACCACCTAAAGGATCTTGATTACCTTTATTCCGCTTCTAGAATTTTCTGGAATGATATAGAATAGCAGAAACCTTCCGGTATTTTCCTGAGTCTCTGGTAATATCCAAAAAAAATATTTTATTAAATATAATCCGGCAAAAATTAAAAAAAAGTTATACACTTAATTTCTATAAATTTATTAGGCATGTAAAACCTATTTTGAAAATAATAGTTTTTTAAAATCCTGTTTATTTACTTTAAATCTTATTTATTCATTTAAATATTTCGAAGTTTTTTAAAATTGAAATTAAGTTTGTCTAAAAAACAGCTTGATTACATTTATAATTTTTATTGATAATACAGTAAAAGGTAAATAAAAGTATTTATTACCAAATTGCACACAAACCCTAAAAAATTCATAAATTTTCCCAAGTTCCTTGCGTCAACAATTTATTTATTTTCTATTTAAATGGCCTATAAATATTGGCAACCAGCCGGTCAGTTTTAAAAGTGTATTTCAGCGTATTTAAAACTGTATTTTTATAATTTATAGTGTCCTGATTTTTTATTATTAATTAGTTATTTTAAAAATAATTATGTAAATTCTGCATGGGTTTAAATGATATAGAGATCTCTATAAGGAATAAATGTTGATTTTGGGATAAATTAGAAGCGTTTACTTTACAACAAAAAAAGAGGATAAATTATCAATAAGACTTGATAAAAAAGGCGATAATTAGGTTTTCTTGATTTTTGATACTTGAGTACTACGGCAACTATTGAATCGGTACCTAAATCTCATGCGAGATAATACCGAAGTGCATCACGTCTTTGTCGATTTAATGAAAGCTGATTGGGGTGTCCCTTATATCAACATCCTTTACTTCATTTATTACTAAGGTAAGTCGAGTCCTTTTTTTTTCTTTCGCGTTAAATTGTGCCTCTTTTTATTTTGTTTCTATTTTATTCCACTCATTACATAGTCACTGAGGGTGTGCGTCGAAAACAGAAGGATCACCTTATTTCAGTGTGACTGGAGCAGCGTCCCTATTTTTTTACAGTCTGGCCTTGATAACTTGATAAATAATTAAGATCGAAATAACCTTGATTTAAGTAATTAAACATATATTATAAAAAGGCCCGAAAGATTTGGAGATTTTTGTACACTGAAGGTGTTAGTCCAGGTATACCAATAGTTTGTAAAGGAACAACCTTACTTTTACCGCAAAGCAAATAGTTTTGAATATTATTATTTTTATATAAGACACGAACGTAAAGTACGGCACAATAGGCCTTCTCAGAAGCATCACAAAATGCTATCAATTGGATTGAAGGAGAGTCTCGTATATCAATGTGACGTAAAATTTTAAAATCATGTAGCAATTTTAATTCAGATTTATATTTTATCTATTTGAGGGTAACTTTTTTGGGTATTTCTTGATCCCAGGTAAGTTTAAGCTGCCACAAATGTTGAATTAATAGTTTTGCAAATATAGTAAGGGGGGTTAAATAACCCATTGGGTCAAAAATCTTACACAAATCAGAAAGTAATTTTCTTTTAGTAAGAGGCTCTATTAGAGAGAATTAAAGTGATAAAGAAATGCATCTGAAACCGGGCTCCATTTTGAGCCAAGGATTTTTAAAAAATTACGGTTTTCAGGGTCAAAAGAAAGCGATTCTGTCTGAATGTGATCTTCTGGTATCCTTCTAATACTTTAGGGTTATTGGTAGCCCATTTTCGAACTAAAAGACCTGCTCGCATCAAAAGAGTAATAAGTTGATCTTTCATAAGTAGTAAAGTGTCCAAAAAGTCATCGGACCCATGTATATCATCATTATAAGATGAATTAATAATTAAATCACTAGCTAATGGCAAATCAGAATGATCATTATCTAATCTTAGCAAGGTACGTATTGCAAGAAAGGGTGAGCAAGTTACCCCAAAAACAACAACATTAATCTCATAATCCGAGATTGGTTGGTCCGGTGAAAAAGGCCATAAAATTCTTTGGAATTTTCGGTCCAAAGGATTTACTTGTATCATCCTATACATTACCTTAAAGTCGCAAGTAAAGACGTATTTACTAGAACAAAAATTCAGTAGTATCTCTATCAAATGCTTTTGCAATTTAGGCCCCGTATAGAGCGCTTTATTTAAAGAAATCTTGTTAGGTGCGCATGCACTAGCATTGAAAACAATTCTTACAGGCGTAGTAGAAGATTCCTTAAATATAGCATGATGTGGAATGTAGAAGAAATTATTAATTTCAGTAAATGCAGGCTGGGAAACGCCGTTCATATGTCCACAATTTAAATAATCACGCATTATTTCCGAGTATGCACTGTAGAAATGTTTATTTTGTAGGAAACGACGTTCGAGCGCATAAAAACGCTTTAAAGCCATCGTTCGTGTATCTCCAAAATCAGGTGAAATAACTCGAAATGGCAAAGAAACTACATAACGACCTTGAGGCGAAAGTGTAGCTGTTTCTTCAAAATATTTATGGCAATATTCTTTCTCCGGGCTAATACAGACAACTTCTGGAACCTTTTCAACTTCCCAGAATTTTTCCAGAGTTAAAGTTTTTGTAAAAAATGTTTTTTGCTTCTGCAAAATTGGAGAATTAATAGAAGTTTTCCCAACAATTGTCCAACCAAATAACGTATTTAAACAAACAGGATTATCGAAACCCATGCAAATTTTACCATCCCGCAAAATATAAGGAACAACGTCGTTACCTAAGAGTAAATGAATTGGTCCGGGCTTATTAAAATCTGGATCAGAAAGAGTAAGATTTTCTATTTGAGGACATTTAGTCAAAGAAGTAGTGGCAGTAGGGATTTGATCGCAGACTTTATCCATGATAATAGCATTTACATCAAAAGTTTCAGTAGAATTACAATGGGATCCAATAGTAAGGGAGACTCCTGATTTCGTAGAAGTACACATTTTATCTAGCCCCTCGAGAGTCATAGCAATATTAAACGTATGTTAACCAAGTTTGTTAACGCCTGCTTTAGAAATAATAGTATTTTGAGCACCAGTGTCTAGAATTGCTTTGAAAGATTGCCAATTTTGGAAAATATCTTTTATTTTTACTATTACTGTACGCAGTAAAATTTCTTGATTATTAATCATCATCCCGACTTTACTGACTTGTGAATCTGAGGACGTAGAGGCAAGGATGTCAGAAGTAGAAGGTATTTGATTTTCTTCAATTTGATTATTATCTTGAAAATGTAAGAGACTGTGATGACCATGGTTACAATAGCGACACCGTTTTTTAGAAGTACACTGTGTCACAGTGTGCGCGGTTGCTAAGCAATTTATGCAAGCACGCTGCTTCTTAATAATATCATATCGTTCACCAGGAATTTTACTTAAACATGTCGAACATTGATAAATAATATGCTTAACTTTGCACAAAAAACAAGCTGGTGAAGACTGACTATGAACATGAAATGTTTTATTTCTGGTATTGGTATTTACATTACGAGGGTTATTCGAAAAATTAGATTTAGTAGCAGGCAAAATATTCGATAATCCTTTTCTAGCAGGAACAGAAAAGAAAGCATTAGTAGTACATTCTAGTGCTGTACATTGTTTTAAGACAAAAGTTTTAACCGACTCATACTTGGGAATTTCATTAGTGCCTTGAGACTGCTCATATACAAACCTAGTGTTAGAATCCAATCCTATTAAGCATCATATAACACAAAATGAAATCCTACTCATTAGTTGGCAATTTCATGACCTTCAATACAATACAATATACAATACAATATATTAATTCAATTTTACAAAATATAAATCATTCAATAGCAAATAGACAGCAATACAATAGTCTATATTGGTACAATATTCCATTAACAAAATTACCTTAATATTATTGTAGCGTCTATCACGGAATGGAACATTTCACTAGACCGTTAGCTTGGCCTGTATCGAAATTTCCCATCCCTCGACCTGTGTGGCAGTTCTCTCAAGTATAAATAATTAAAATGAAACCATATCATAACATTAAAATAATCTATATAATACACGCTAATATGCCCTAAATAGTTAATTCCATCTATATACAAAAGAAATAATTCTTATAAAGAGAAGCGCAAGAGAGGAGACAAGGAGACAAAACAACCCGGAATGAAGCAGCAGAAACAAGAGAAGCATTGGAAGAAGAGTCTTTCTGTTCTTCTAATATTATTTTTATAGTGTAATACACATTTATCTACTACGTTTCGTTCTTTTTTTTTACATTAATCTTTTAAAGTGTTCGTAATGGTAAATGACGAAGTTTTTTATCTCAAAATGTAAACCTGTTCTATGCTTATTTACTTCGACTTTAGACCTTAGGCCTGTGGGCAGAAGCTTAAGAAATTTGGGAAGTAGAAACAGCATATTTCTTTGCAAGTGTGATTTGCTGAAAAAGTGCGATTGCAAATCCTTGTTTGTTTTAGAACGAGTATAATATTGATGGTCTAGTTCCCTAAAAATATCTTTAACCTTTCTGTAGTAACAAAGACATGCACTCACAAACAATCCTCTTAAATTTAGTACATTTAGTTCTGAATAAAGGTTCATTGTAGGATATTGATTGCTTTTGCTTAGGATAATCTTAAGTATTTTATTTTGGCATACCTTTAACATTCGCATGTCATTATCATTCAGACCACCCCAAATTACTAAGCAATATCTTAAAATTGATTCTACTAGTGAAGTATATACTATTTTTAGTGTTTTCTTATCTAAAATATTACGAAGCTGATAAAATTTATAATAAAGTTTTCTAAGTTTTTTGGACGTTTCAAAAGCATGTTCATTCCAGCGTAGATACTGGTTAATGTATAAACCTAGGTATTTAATTTTACTAATTTTTTGTATGTAAGGACAAGGACAGTTGTTATTTAATAAATTACAAGTTGGGTTGTGAATTTTAATATTACTTTTTTTAGGTTGATCACTAGTTGTCAAAGAGAAAGCTATAAATTTGGTATCATTGGCTCAATGCAGCTATATGTTTAGTAAATGTATCAACCAGATTACGCAGAGTTTCTGCACTTTCTGTGGTAACTTAAGGACAGTTTTCAATAGCCTTCCAGTGGTTATAAGCTCTTAATCGGGGATTTTGATATCGCTCTATTATAGTAGTGTAGGCATTAAGATAATTTTCATGAAGTATAGGTATATCTGAAATTAAATCATGTGGTGGGCCGCTTAGACAAGAGAGAAGTGAATTACATTTTTCGATAGTAGATACGGCTCTATTATTATGTACCAGAGTATTAAAACTTTGTTGAAAAGTAGGAAAACTTGATATATCTCCGAAAAAGGTAGGTAATTTCATTTTAGGAATTAATGAATAATCTGACGCAATATTAGTTATAGCAGCAGGAGCAAAAGTGCTCTTAAAAGGTGACATCGAGTCTTTTAATGGGGCTTCAAAAATGTCGAAAAACATAGTTTCAACCTCATGAGATTTTACAAAAAAATTAGTTTGAATCTGATTTTCAATAGATAATTGACGTTCGTCTTCAGCTATCAAGGCTAGAAGAGAATTGTGGTGCTTTTCAAAATCTTCATTAATATTTTTTTATATTACGAAAACTAACTTTAAATTGATTTTGGAATGAAGCGTCAGCCTTAGCTTCCAGAGCAATTTGATGTATATGATTTAATTGATTTAAAGAGGTTTGTCTAAGAGCTTTGGCTCTGGCAATTTTTGTATCTGAATTAATCGGAGCCATTTCAACAAAGTAATAAATTAGGTAAAATACACTCGATTGAACTTCAAAATAAAAAACACCTAAAAAATCAAGATCTATTAAATATTATTTCGGCAATAGCAGTAAATTAAATCGACTAAATAAGTCAGAAATTGACTAAAATTAGTAGCAAAGTAAGTAGTAATAAGTAAATATAGTAAAGTAGCAGTAAATACAGGGTGTCCAAGATAAGAATCCTAAGCATGGGGATCTCGGTACCTGTTGGAGATACAGCTTCGGTTAAATTAGGAAAAAGTTGTGCACTTTGAAGCGTATTTACATGCCGTTGAGAAACTTCAAAAATTTTCATGGCCTGCTGAGATATTTGGAAAAAACGGAAATTTGCCAATATCGATTTAATTTTTTCCTGGCTTTATTTTAAAAGATATCAAAAAACTATTGACACTTTCTCATTGACACTTTTGAAGTAGTACGTGATGGCGCTTTTAAATTTTATATCCGACGTTTCGTTTTCGAGAAACCATCATCAACTTTATTTTTTTATATGGCGCGAAAAAAAAGTACACCCTGTATCTGATTCCATTTTTTATTACAAATTTAATGATGTATCACATGCCAAAAATAAAATCGATATTGGCAAATTTCCGTTTTTTCCAAATATCTCAGCAGGCCATGGAAATTTTGAAGTTTCTCAACGGCATGTAAATAGGCTTCAAAGTGTACAACTTTTTCCTGATTTAACCGAAGCTGTATCTCCAACAGGTACCGAGATCCCCATTCTTAGGATCCTTACCTTGGACACCCTGTATAGTAGAAAGATGATGAATCACTAAAAATGTGAATCTTTCACAAAAAATCCCCAAATCAGTTGTGGCTTTGCAGTATCCGGCTCGAGGGATCAAATGTTTCGGGCCTGTTTATAATATATGTTTAATTACTTAAATCAAGGTTATTTCGATCTTAATTATTTATCAAGTAGTTATCAAGGCCAGAATGTAAAAAAATAGGGACACTGCTCCAGTCACACTGAAATAAGGTGATCCTTTTGTTTTCGACGCACATCCCTAGTGACTATGTAATGAGGGAAATAAAATAGAAACAAAATAAGAAGAGACACAATTTAACGTGAAAGGAAAAAAAAAATTACTCGACTTACCCTAGTAATAAATGAAGTAAAGGATGTTGATATAAGGAACACCCCAATCAGCTTTCATTAAATCGACAAAGATGTGATGCACTTCGGTATTATCTCGCATGAGATTTAGGTACCGATTCAATAGTTGCCGTAGTACTACTACTTTCCGGTATCGCATACCTGTTCCGTATTTTAAGTTTTGGGCGGATGACCTTGGTCAAAGACCTTACTCCTCTCGCCCCGAGGGGTCCATAAGGTAAAGTAGGATAAAAGAGCAAGGCTTTATGGAAGGAACATTGGAGTAAGAGAGTAAGGAAATGTAAGATAGGGCGAGTTTAAATATTAAAAATTTACCAAGAAGCGCGTGTGTTATACCGCTTGAACTTTTATATGCAAAATCAATGTAAATAAACCAAAATAAACAAAGTATTACCGAACTAATTATTAAGTATCTTAAACTTTAAAGAAAACTTATGTTAACTAAAAATAAGTAAAATTAACAAAAAGTAACAAAAGAAGAGAGAATAAAATAACTAATTATAATCCATAACTAAATTTCCTCAAAAAATTATATGAATAATAAAATTAAGTGGCATCCAATTTTTATAATTAGAGTTTTTCATTTTAATATTTACTGCCCAGTGCCTACTGCCGTGATGGTAAGTATTTGCAAAAATACACCACAAAAAAACTATTTTAGGAAAATATGTTCTTTTAAAAATACATTTTTAAGAAATTACTGCAAGAAAAATAAAATAAAATTTAGCGTTTTTTAGAGGGTTTTTGCGATGATATAAAAAATTAATACATTAAACTATATTTTAATAGCATACGTATGCACTTTTTTTATCCTTTTTGCTTGATATGTTGTTTTGGGGTTTTATTCGTTGCTTGTGTAGACTAATATGCTATCATATTTTTTTTCTAGTTAATGTACCGGATATAATTCATAGAGTCTAATAGTTAGTATAGTATAGATTATTAAGTTAGATGGTAGAACAGGCGTCTACTTCTCTGAATCTTTGTACAGTGACTCCCGCCTTTTCATACTTTGTTTGTTCAATTACAAACTATTCATATTGTACTTCAACAAACTTCCTGATTAAAAAAGACCTTTATTACTATTATTATCTTCGTCGGAATGTAACAACAAAGCATATTTTAAAATCTATATATATGAATACATAAATAATAAAAATTATTATTATCATAAAACACAATAACATTATGAACTTACTGTGTTATTATGTAGTAATATTGTTGTACGCTTCTAAAAAAATAATTGTAGAAAATCAATTTGAAGGTAAATTAAATTTAAACGTGAAATAAAAAAAATACTGATATATAGGAACCTTAAAACACTGTAAGCTGACAAAGCAATATTTTTTAGACAAACACGGTTCAAACTTATCATAGATTAAAAATTAATAAACTAAAAAAATAAGACACAGTGTAGATATAATATCCAAAAACTTTCGATTATTTTTAACTAAAACCAAAATTAAATTTTTCCAATTGAAAATTTACAAAAACCAGTTTATTTTTATTAGATTTAAATCTATATTTATTAAAATTTCAACACATCGTTTTTTTCTAAAACAGCGGACCGCAAAATTTGCATCAATAGATAAGCATATACATTTACTTTTTTTAGATACGAGCACAATGTCTTTCACCACGAGAAAAGTGCAAAAACTTAAAACTGTCTCAATCCAATTAGTAAACAGATGGCGTAAACTGCAAATAACTTATTTTACTTGTAAGCGAGTTGCGTGTTCGATGGTTTAGTTGGCGTTCGGTATTAGATTTAAATTCACTTGCGTTCATGTAGTCAACTCGCCATATTTTACCATTTAAAAAGGCAATATTTTCTTTATTTATTATTTCAGTTTATTGGCATGTAGTTTAAGTTTTAAATCAAATTGGTAAGTTTTTTTTTAATATAATACTTTTTCTTAATTTTTAATTTTTTTTTAAACTCTTATTTTAATAAAACGCCATAAGATCAATACCTTATTTTGCAAATAACCATTAAAAATTAAAACACAAACTGCCTATTATTCATTTTAGGATTTCCGCTTGTTAGGCAAGCAACAATCCATCATCATAATAATACAAAATAAGAATTACATATAAATTATACGCAAAAAATGTATTCCTTGAGATGTTCATCAAATGCAGTGTCATTCATTTACAATAACAACAAATAGAAATCACGCAGAAAATAATTGTTACAAAAAAAACGTGATAAATTGTTTTTGAAAATAACACATCTTATTAGTGAGATAGTAAGTTTGTATCTTATATTGAATATTTTAAACGTAAGTAAAATTTAATAAATCAATTACTTATACATGGTTTATTATGAGTAAAAATAAACGAACAAATTAACTATATTTACTTCCCTATTTTATACCGAAAAAGATTACGGCCAAAGATCCCATACCAGACAGATAAAAATTGCAAAAAAAAAATTGATAGCAAATTGTTTATTACAGATTTGTCGTTGTATAGGCTAAAATCATCTATTCATTTGATTCGAACAAATTTCAGTTTAATGTGATGATTAAATTTCATATTTTATTGCGTTTATTAATTTCTTTAGAAGAAAACTGCTATTTAAATTCATATGTATAAAACTTTGCCATTGCAAATGACCAGCAAAGATGAAAATCAATTTAGTTTTAATTAGATTTAAGTTTAAGTCGCACCACGTGCAACCTTCTACAATAGTTTATTGTATCAGCCTAATATTATTATTATATAATCTGTCTAGGTCGCATATTTTAAGTAACCGAGTTATCGAAATTTGCATTTTACTATATACAGTACAAAACGTCAACTTAAAATAAAATCAGAACAAGAACTATATGGTAATAGGAAATAACAAACACTAGTACTTATCGATTTTTTTATTTTAAAGGGACAAAGTTATCCTTTACTTATAACATAGGTGCGCTAACTCCTGAGAGCGGTAATGGTACTCTTAAGAATTTAAATAGGAATCAGAGTAATATTTAATGAAATGGTTAAAGATTTTGTTTTGCTTTTTTATGAAATAGATAAGAAATTGAAGTTTTTGCCACGTTGTAATTCACGAATATGAATGTAAATAATATTAATAAAGAAATCTTCGAGTAGTAAATTAAAAACCTTTTGTCAGGTTATATTGTCTGTAACTACCATACTACTTAACAAAGAAATAGAGCATATTTTTTATACAAACTTTAAATTTATTACTTTTTTGTTACGTATTTTTTTAATAAATAACTAAAATGCACCAAACAAACATACGAGTATAATTTTTTTAATCAGAAAAAATATATTTTTAATTGTTTTGTTTAAGCATTTATGCAGATAAATAAAGACGAAACAAATTAACAAGAATTTGGTAATGAACGCTCACCCACACAATTAAATGATAGACAAAAAATGTTTATGAAAGATATTTAATTCTAGAAAAAAATCCGTCCAGCATGGTTCCCTATTAAATCCTTTGATCCTTGTATTTATTTTTTAGAGAAACCAATTTATTCGAAAAAAGTTGCATATAACATAATTAGGTTTAAACAAAAAATCTTTTATTTTGACTTGGTAGTCCCCCGATCTTTATATATGTATGTCTGTAATATTCAGTCATTAGATTTTTGTGTTGATGAATGATAATATATTATATTATTAATAAATTTTATTTTGTTTTTTTTTAAACTTTATTATGTATAAACCTCTTAAATCACCTTTACCGATATTTAATTATTTAAAAAGTGAGAGGTTGTTCAGTGTTTCTTTAGGACAATTTTTTTATATTTAGATTTCTTTTTAGGTCTTTTTCGATTTTTATTGTTGGATCTAAGAAACGTGTTTGTTAGTTTAGGTTCACAGTCAAAAAAATGCTAAAGCCTTTAATTTTTTGAGCTTATTTCACTTTGATAAAAATGAGGGCATCGTTAAAATTTATTTTATGTTTTTTAAATCTTTCTTGCGAAACAATTTTATCTTAGTCCTCAATGTACAAGAATATAATTTTTTACTTTCAATATGGTTTTCGGATAATGCTTAAATATTTTATAATTTACTAAATAAGCTTTTATATATCTAGATTTGACAAAAGCGGTCAAGGCAGCATTCCTGTAACTTTCTTGCTTAAGTCCAAATGCTGTTTAGGTTCGAAATATAAGGAATTGAATTAAAGAGATCTTAAAAGAAATCCAAGCTTACCTTGTATACAATAAATTAATAATACTGCAGCAACAAACAACATATTCATATACATTCATCTACCCAAGATCGGGCAAATAACTTAACAAATCCATATTAAAATCATATATATTTAAAGATGATGGTATTTATTTAGAGTAATATGTTAAAAAAATGCTTGCTGTATCTTTATATAATTTAAATCAGATTTTAAAAATATAGTTTTCAAAAATACTAGTTTATTGTTCTATAAATACCAATTATTGCAAGATTTCCAATGGATTTGATCTACTTCTAACGGCAGTTTTAAGAGCATCTTGCAAAAGTTTCATAGCATTATAGTTCAAATACCTAGCTGATTCATGCTGAACTCATTTCATCTATCTCTCTCTTTCTCTTTGTGTAAATGATTTCTTATGTGTCCCATAGTCATACTGCATAGCCCGCAGTAATGAGACACTATCACCAAAGGTGTAAAAAGAATAATATGTAGTTACAGAATATTTGCTCTCAGTATTTAAAGAACTTCATAAATAGCGAAAACAGTACAATCACTAGAGTTTATTTCTTCCCAAACCGTAATACCTCCTCCACCACAGATATAATGAGATAAATTTTGTGCTAATGTTATATCTATGCTTTCATCAGAAGTATTTAACTAACCAATTATTTTGTTTAAGTCAGATTTCATATCTTCTATACATTATTGCATAGTTTTTATTTGATTATAGCCTGTTTTAGTATGAGCCTACGAGAAAACTAAAAAGTAGAATAGGCTACTTGTATCGAATAACCTTATATACAGGGTGTTCATTTGAAAACCTCCCACCACGGATTTATTGAAAACCACTGATGAAAAAAAAACGCCGAAATACGTCAAAAGGTTTATCAAGGAGGACAACTTTCTAACCTAAAATTACTTCACCCCCTTTCACCCTCTGGCCCCCAGGGTCATCCCCTTAAAAATTTTAAATGGCAAGGGATATCGAGTAATAGCTTGTTTAAAAGGTCTTTCGAAGTTTTTTATTTTGACGTTTGATTTTTTTAAATCGGTCGATTCGTTTTCGAGAAAATTAGAAAAATCTATGTTTATCTTAATTTGTTCAGATAGAAAACACAAACATGAAAATATCAGTTTTTATTTCAATAAGTGTTCAAAATGTTGCCCGTTTTTGGCCAAACAATGATATAGGCGATGTTCAAATTCCTGACGGACATTTTTAGTGGTTTTCGATAAATCCGTTTTCAAATGAACATCCTGTATGTGAGAGTACCATTGTGAGTATTTTGTCTTAAATTAAAATGAAATAGATGCTTTATTGCAATCAATGCGAGAATCACCATCTAAAAGAATTGCTTTAAAATATGAATTGAGATTACTGCATCTGAAAATACAGGATGATCTATCGAAAAGAGTCCAGCAAGGTCCAACTCCTTCGCGGGAGTTGAAACCACGCTTAAAATATTAAATAGAAGTAGGGGGTCAAGTTACAGCTTATCTTAAAGGTATTTTTATCCTAGTTATAACTGCCAAGTTTGAAATTGCTAACTTGAGTTTTCGCAGTATGACAGCTTGTCAAAGATTTTCAAACAATACCATTCTTTAATCTTTTTAGCACTAGTTTTTAGAGATTCTTAATTTACAAATCAAAAACACTCGTACCCGTCGATTTTAGAAACATTAGTAACGATTTTTTGTTTAAATTTTTAACCCCACAACTTCCACCTCTTAGCGGGAATGACATTCACCCTTATTTTTTAAATCGGAAGAGGTGTGTTGTGATGTATTTTTTGAAAGGTAATTCAATTTTCTTTACAATAGCGCTTTGTTTTTTACATTTGAACTGCGGGTTCCAGAGAAATCTAATTTAATTTTATTGATTAGTACTCAGGCATTGCAGAGTCTTCCATTTTTCTACATGTAACAAAATGATAAACCAGGCTGTTTTTACCAATTTTAAGTGGACAAGTCCTGTATGCTCTCAAATACAATAGGTCGTAAATAGGTAAGGTAGGTGAATACAATAGGTAGAAAAATTTATAAATAATGTTGGATTCTATCTATTATCTATTAGATAAAGATTTTTAGAAAAAGTATGGTTGGTAGGTATAAACTATATTTATTAAATTATAATTATAACAAGATTAAAATTAATCATAATTATAACATTTCTTAAAAGCGGAAAAGCCTCATTATAAAAGTATGGCAAATAAAATAAAATATAAAAATTTGATTAATACCGCAATTTGATTGTTTTTTAACTGTTTAAAAAATTGTTGTAAAATTTCATTTTTTTAATACCAACCAATAAAAAATGCAACTCTCCAAACATATCTTGTCATTTATAAGAAAGGTACATAAATATAAGGATCTTTTAATTTATTAACCATATTTACATATATTACAATAAAAATATTTACGAAATATACAAAAGAAATCAATTTATAAATCACACATTTCATTACTCTCATCGCTTTCATCCGAATCATACATTCTCACTGTTATAACTAAGGGCTCGACAGTTTCTTCTAGAAGATTATCGAGGGTTCACATCTTTTCTTCTTCTTTTATAGCATGATTCACAGCATTGCTCCAGTTTTCTTGGGTAACGTTATCCGCTGCTTTCAGAAGTTCACTCACATCTTTCAATTTTTCAAAGGTTTTATTATTACTAGTCACAAATCCTTTTACTTGAGCCCAAATTAACTCTATAGGATTTAATTCACAATGGTAAGGTGGCAAACGAAGTACAGTTATATTGTGTTGTTTTGCCATTTCGTCAATAACGTGTCTTTTATATTTTGATTTATTTTCTGTAACTATTGTCAGAAGCTCTGCTTTTACCGCGTCATCTCCAAGAGGTATTTCTTTTTCGGTAAGCCAGTTTTTTATTTCCCCTTTTCGCCAGCAGGATGATGGTAATTTTTCTATTAATCTTGAATGGTAGCTGGCATTGTCCATAACAATAATTGAATTTTCGGGAATTGACTTGATCATTTCGGAAAAATAATCTTCAAAAACATCAGCGTTCATTTCTTCGTGGTAATCCTTAGTTGACTTCGATTCGAATTCAAACATGACCGCCAGTTAAAAATCCTTTATAGCTCCCAATATGTGTAATTATTAATCTGTGGCCCTTACCAGAAGGAGACTTCAAGCCAGTCGATAAACCTTCTAAAAAAGCCTGACGGGAGCTTCCAACATTTTTATCCTACCAGCACTTGCTCAAGGTGTGTCCTTCGTTAAGCCAGGTTTCATCCAAATAATAAATGTTTCTTCCTTCTTTTCGATACTCCTTAATTTGCCTTAAATACTTTCTTCTCCAACAGACTATTTCTTCTTTATCTATTAAAATAGATTTTCTATTTTACTTTTGCCAAGAAAAATGTAATTCGTGTAAAATTTTCCATAATTTTTTTCTTCCCATTTCTGGTACATTTTCGTCTTCTTTTATAAGTTTTGTCGATAGTTGAGTTTCATTCTTAAAATAAAATGAATGTACTGTCCTCCTGGATGATCGGCTTCTGCTAACTGCTATCGGCTTCCTACCGGCAGTTTTCTTTACACTCTTCTTAGGCAAGTTCTCACGGTTTTTACTTTTTCTGTCACTAAGAAGTCTGTAAATTGTTGCTTTACTTATGCCTATCATATTGGCACATGTAGAAACTAGGTTTCTAACAGTACTCAGAGGCATTTGATGCACAAGTGCATCATATACGTTTAGTACTATAGTCCTTGCTTTAAAATCTAAAACACCTTTACACACTACGGGGCTAAACTTTGATATTCTTACAACAAACGCGCAACAATACTGAAAAATAAATTAAGTTTTTAGGATATATCTACATTATATACCATAAAATATAACTACCTATTTGCATTTAAAATTGCACAATTTAGGTAACTATAATACTTATACCTCCATATTTACCTACCTAGACAATATCTACTTATAAGGGTTAAAAAGAACTTGTTCATTAGGTACTTAAGTAATTCAAAGAATTTATGGCTAAAATTGGCCTATTTCTTGCACTATTAAACAAACCCAACAAATGAAAACATTCAGGTCTTAATGTACTTGAAAAGTGGGATGCCAATGGTTTACGACCGTTTTATGGCTATCGACCCTTTCGTGTGCTCCTACGGATTAAGAAATGGACTATAACGGTTTAGGTTGGGTGGCATACATTTTCGATTTCAGATGTCCCCACAAAAAGAAATCAAGAGGAGATAAATCGGGTGAGCTCGCGGGCCATTCGATATCACCCCTTCTCTCAATCCATCTACCAGGAAACGGTTTATCCAGAAACTGCCGTACTGGTAATGCATAATGGGAAGGAGCTTCGTCTTGCTGAAATATGGCATTTTCTTCATGGTAGCGTTGGTCGTTTTCCATAATTTTAATCAATGCTGGATTAACAGCATTCTTTAAAGTACGTATCTCCATTTAAATTTATTGGTAAGGGTTCAATTATGTGATCACCAAAAATACCAACCCAAACGTTTTATTTTTGAGGGTGTTGAGTATAAACCTCATGGTAGATCCTTGGATTCGTGTCGGACCAGTACCGACAATTATGACGATTGACACTGCCATTGAGAAAAACTGAACATTCATCTGAAAAGTTTTTAAAAGAAAGTTGAGGTTATTTGAAATTAGTTTGAACATTTTTTCACAAAACTGTAAGCGGCGGTGCCATTTATCATGTTTTAGAATTCTCTATACATAGGTCCGCTAGACTCCCGTTACATGAGAAAACTTTCTGGTACTTAATGTAGGGTTCATACTAACTTCACCAAGAACGCCGACTTCTACTGCCTCATTTCTCACTGGATTTTCAATATTTCGTTTTTTATTTGCCACAGAACCAGTTTTTGCCACTAACTCTAGGATGTAGCCATGATGTACGCGTTTATCTGCATATCTCTCATTAAACAAAGTTGCCGTTAGTCTTGCACATTGATTGTTTATAAAGTATAATTCACTAATTTCCACTCTCTCTGCAATAGAATAAACCATTTTTATCGAATCGAAAGAAAAGCATAGAAGTAACTAAATTACATCTACTTAACCGATTTTGAAAACGATTTTTTATAGTTTAAAAACAATTTTTTACTCACACACCTCTAATATCTAGTAAAATGTTTAGAATTTCATTGCTTGGAGATGCGTAACTCAAATTTAAAAAACAAAGCGCTATTGTAAAGAAAATTGAATGCTATTTCAAAAGATGTATCACAACATATTCCTTCCCATTTAAAAAATAAGGATGAATGTCCCCCCCGCTAAAGGGTTGAAGTTGTGGGGTTAAAAATTAAAAAAAAAATAGTTTTTCTAAAATGAAAAATCCATGGTTGTGAGCGTTTTTGTTTTATAAATTAATAACCTCTAAAAACTAGGGCTAAAAGCATTAAACAATGGTATTGTTTCAAAATCTGTGACAAGCTATCGTACTGCGAAAACTGTAAGCAATTTCAAACTAAGCAGTTGTAACTAGAATAAAAGAACCTTTAAAATAAGCTAATTAATTACTTAAACCCCACTCTTATTTAAGATTTTCAGGCTGGTTGCAACCCCCGCTAAGGGATTGATGTTACGGGGGTTAAAAGTATTAAAAAAAAATTGTCCTCCTAAAATCAAAAATCGACGGATACGAGAATTTTTTTAAATTATTTAAAAAAGAGCACTAAACTTTGATGGACTATTTTCGAGGGGCCACCTTGTATAAAGCGTTCAAATGAGTAATTTATCCTATTTTTACATTTATACCATTTAATAGTCAAGTTTTAATACATGAATCAAGCTATCTGAAGCCTAATCAGTTAAATAAAACACTAGTCGTACAAAAGCGATACGTATATAATATATAAATGTATGTAGTATATGTGTGCGGAAAAAGCGAAAAATGAAAAATTTTCCATTCGTAGAATCGTTCCGCGTTAAGTCCTGCAGAATTTTGCTCATTCCCTTTTATTTATTAAATACACATACATACACAATATACTCATATTTTGCTTTGGTTTTCTTACTCTAATTGGTATTGTCATTATAAATTATTAATAACAATAATCTCTTGCTATATGATAACGAAAGAAGAAATAATGGCACACGATCAGCCGATCATCCTATCTTAAAACATTAACAAACAGTTATGTTTTAAACATTAGCATCTACAATTTCATAACTGCAACTTACCTAAAATCTTATTTTATAAAAAGCTCTGCATAGTTTTACGTCATTAGTATATAGTATTGTCAAAATGTCACAAGCTGATATTTTCTTAACAAATAACAGATTAAAGCTTAAAATGTTACAAATCATATTAATCCGCCACAACTATTGCATTTGAATTTGCTTTTTATAAAATTGCTTAAGTTTATGCTTTATGTTTTAAAAATCAACAGCTAGATATGAGTTTCTTAAAAATTTGTTCTAATTCTTTTGAATAACGTATTTAGCGAAATTATTTAAAATCGGTTTGGTCTAATCCAACCAAATGAATAAGTTTTTGACTTGACATTCTCAAAGCTTTTTACTCTACAAAATTTGAATGCATATTGTTTCCTTAGTTTTCAAATACTGAATAAATATATATCAGGTAGAACTAACGTTAATACTAACATCAACACGAATATATGAGACATTATTTTCTAAAATTAGTTCTGAAAAAAAATTAGGACTGTCTCCGCCTATTTTTAAATAAACCTTGAATTGTGTTAAATAAAGCTTAACCTTTAACCAAATAACTATTAGCCAGACTACATAAAAAAAAATTCTGCAAGATGTTCATTTCAATGATTTTTCCTTTTTTTAATGCAAACCGTTTGAGAAGCTCCAAACGTAAAACTCAATGAAAAGACTATTATACAACTTAAACGTGAAAAAAATTGGAATTCAATGACTACTACTATTAACTTAACTTATTAAGAAAAGAATGCAAAATGCATAAACTGCATATTGTTTAAACGCCTACAAAACTATAAGGAGCTCCCGTTTAATCCTAATAATGTAGAATAAATTTAGTCTTAAAGTAAGAAATAAAAACAGCATTTAGGAGTTGGAGTTTTGAAGTTAATCTTCTTTCCCATGGCACTGTCGGTCTTTCATTATGTGTAACAGTTTGCTGGCTATTTATGATTTTTAATCTGAGGCTTTTAATAAAAGCGATATAAAGATTATAACTTAAATGCATCGTCGTAACTGTAAGAGTGTAGCTGTTGTCTAAAGCCAATCATTTGCTGCCCCAGATTTGTTACCTTAAAGTTATCTTCATTCATGGCAGATGTCCATTTTAAGCGCTGTCTCGGTAACCCTGCTTGAGTGAGCATTGGTTTTCGCTGCGTAACACCTTCTGCAGCTTGGGTCCTAGTTGGTGTCTGATGACTTTGTGCAACTGGGGGTTGTGATGAAGCTGTAGTTCCTTGTAGGATAGGAGTCCGCCTCCTTAGCATCCTGTCATCAACGGTCCGCATGCTGTCATGTATAGCGCCGGCTCCAAACAGCGTCTTTTCTCCGAGGCTTCGCGTATTCTCCATTTTCATGAGTGTGTGCCACCATTTAACCTTGGAGGCACAGGTTGCCCCTTTAGTCGCCTTTTACGACAGGCAGAGCATACCGGGGGCTATTCTTTGACTACGGTCCCCCACAGGGGTTAATATTAATATTATTATCAGATTTCATGCCAAACGGCAATCGCAAAACCTGGGGAAGGGGTGGATCGTTCACTTATCCCAGATATCTTAGATATCAGAAGGATGAAGCTCTAGTGGAGCGTGAGAGGTCTGCGTTTCCAATGAAATTTCTGACGATTTAAGATGTGGATTATAGAGTCGACTTCTGCACAGCTAATAGATGTGCAGAAGTCATGTTTTCGATCAGACTCTTTGGTATTACTCCTGTTGTTGACACAATTATTAGAACTGTCCACACTTACCGGGTCACCTACACAAACTTTAAATAATTTTTTGTTGGTATTACTTGATCTTGGATAGTCACAAGAAACCCTTTAGTTTCAGGGAAAAGCTGCCCCGAAGTCAACCAGTAGTTCGAGGTCGCTATGTCGACATACTCTTGTTGAACCTCGTCAACATGCCTTCCATGTAGTGGTTTTCCCATCTAAGCTTGCATTTTTTTTGGAGATGTGGGTAATTGCGTCGACTTCTGCATTAGCTTATAGATGTTTTCCTTAAGATTGAGCAGTTTTATGTTTTCAATCAGGCTCTTTGGCGTTACTCCTAATGTTGACACAATAGTTGAAACTGTCCGCACTTCTCTCATTTCCTTTACATCTTATCTTTATTGTCGTCGTATTTGGTGTTCAAGATCCCTGTGCTTAATAATCTTTTCATTATATTTCGCTCTTAGGTTGTTATTATTATTTACATTTTGATTTACATCAAAAAGGATTGTCTTCCTAGAAAGTTTTTCAAATAATATTAGGTCAGGCTTATTGTTATTTACTCGTTGGCCTGTAAGTACAGTGCGGTCCCAATACAATTTGTATTGCTTGTTTTTAAGAACTGGTTTTGGCCTATAGATATAATATGGTACTTTGGCTACTGATAAGAGATTTAGTTTTTCTGCGAACTCTTGATGCAGTATCTTTACAACTAAATCATGCTGTTCTTTATATTCCATTGAAGCAAAAGTTTGACATCAACCGGTGATATGCTAAATGGATATCGTTGTCTCATATTCATAGTTACATCTGTCACTTTGTACGGCCGCTATGTCGACATACTTTTGTTCAACTTTGCGAACATGTCTTCCATGTAGTGATTTTCCTATCCAAATTTATAGTTTTTCTTGCTCAGTGCTATTGTGTATGGGTATCTCAAGCTCCTGGAGTTTAAGTTTAATTAATATTACTATAATTATTAAAATAGATAAGGGTATAAAAACACGTATATATGTATACATTTTATCTAACTAGCTAACGAGAAAAATTTAAAATAATGAGAACCAGAACTCACCTGGTAAAACTGTCGTAACTTAGGTGCAGGTATTTAAATGCGGAATATATCCCTGTCCATATTATCCTATCTCGAGTATTAAAATACAGTATGAGGTAAGATATTTTATTTAAATCGTAAATATATATAATTACCAATTAATTTTATTTACCATAGTGCCGCTTTCAGAATGGTTTTATATTTTTTCGATTTTGAAATATTTCGAAAAAATCAAAAAGTTGCATTTTTGAAAAAGAACTGTATTTTTTTATTTTTAAAATATGTAAAAACATTATTAAAACAACTTTTTAAAGACAACGCATACCTGAATTCAGTTTTTGTTTTCGTCGTTTCTATTCTGAGATTCCATCCTCAGCTTCTTTTTTTATGGCGGCCATTTTGTGTTTTTTTTTGCTAAATTAAAAAGATCTTTTTTTCCTTTTAAATTAATGTATAACACTTTATGAAAATATTTTATGTTTTTTTTTGTTACGTCAAAAAATTAAATAGTTTATTTTTCGGTGATTTGGCCATGACTTTTATTGTGATTTTGTCATACACACAATTATTGTTAACTTACTAGCTTGCTAACTTATACCTTTATGTAATTTGTAAATAAAATAATTAACTACTTGTAATAATAATATTAAATTAAACTATCCAAAATGACGGTCATTTTTGTTAAAATTTTTTTCACATTTCTTTAAAACACTTCTAGTTACCTTGCGTAGGATGTATCTATTTATATTATTTAAGACATTCCGAACCCTGTCTTCTAGTTGTTCGAGAGTCGCAGGAGGTTCAAACTCGTAAACTTCATTTTTAACATATCCCCAAAGATAATAATCCAGGGGTGTTATATCTGGAGACCTCTCTGGCCAATTTACAGCATCGTGGTTCGCAATAAGTTTATTGTTAAATGCTTGCGTTAACAAGTTTTGAACGTCACGAGTATTATGTGCGGGATATCCGTCCTTTTGAAACCACACATCACTCCGTATTTGTTCTTCAGATATTATAGCTTTTACGGCAGGTAATATCTGCTCTTCCAAAAGATTTAAATATCTTTGACCTATCAGTGTTTGGTTATAAATAAAGGGCGCAATGAGGTGATTATCTAAAAACAATTATAACATTTTACTTAAAAATAGATTTGTGGTTTGGATAATTATAACTTACCGTACATACCACACCATACATCAAACCCAAATCTTACTTGTAGCCTACGTTCAGCCACGTCAAATTATGCCTGTTGAATATTCCGCAGTTGCTAAATAACATCTCGTCGGTCCAAATAATTTTCCTGCTAGAATTAGGTATTTCTTGACATTGCCTTACTAACCAGTTTAGAAATTCTAAACGTCTTGGGTAGCCTGTATCCCTTAAACCTTGAATAATAGTGGGCTTATATGAACGATATTTATTTTTTTAAGACTCTTTGAATGGTAGTCCTTGGTATATTCATATCAGTTGCAGCTTTTCGGGTTATTTCATAAGAAATATTATGCATCATTTTAAAGAAAAAAAAACTTCTTAATTTAGCAAAAAAACAAAATGGCCGCTATTAGAAAAAAATATTGAAGATGGAATCTCAGAACCGAAACGTTCAAAACAAAAACTGAATTCAGGTATGCGTTGTCCTCAAAAAGTAGTCCTAATAATATTTTTACAGATTTTAAAAATACTTTGAAATAAAAAAATACAGCCTTATTTCAAAAATGCAACTTTTCGATTTTTTCCAAATATTTCAAAATTGGAAAAAGAAAAAATCATTCTAAAAGCAGCACTAAATTGGTAACTATATGCCCTCCTAGAACCATACATGTGCACCCAATTTGGGCCACACTGTATATATATATATATATATATAATATATATAATATATATATATATATATATCTATATATATATATATATATATATATATGTGTGACTATATATGTGGCTATATACAGTGTGGTGGTATATATATATATATATATATATATATATATATATATATATATATATATATATATATATATATATATATATAATATATATATATATATATAATATATACATGTATGAAATATATATTATGTACATTAAAATATCATTATATATAAAAGTCAACATCTTCTGTTTGTGATTGTTGAAAATACTGATGTCAAAGTTATGACTGACGCTAAAAAAATCTCCAGCTCTTCTTCGCACACTGTAATCTCTATATATCTGTTTCCTTTCGACTACCATCAAACATAACTACTCTACGGCTAATTTATTTTACTGGGCCTTTTGCGTTGCAAATTTTATTTTAAAAAATCTCCTAGCTTTAAATTTTTTTACATTTAAATTTAGTACATATAATAAGCCGCATAAAAATGTCAACCTTGCAAGAGCACATTTTTGACTATAGTCGGATTACCGAACAGATGGAGTAAATTATGTGCGCGAAATATAGGCCCGCCCATCGATGCAACCTTGGCAGATTTAGACGAGGAGAATTATGCCTACTTATTTTAAATTATTTTACCGTACAGCTTTGCTTTGTAAGTAGCTTTTTTTAAAATATAATACGGTCGCCTGTAAAATGAGTCCATACCGATTTTTGAGGTTGTGCCAGGTAATGATATAATAATACCTAATTAAGATATAAATTGAAGTATTTTGTTATGCAAAGTGCTTTTTTTAAAAGAAATTGAAATTGCGTCATTTTCTTCAATTGCGGCTAAAATCTTTTGAATCGTTAACGAATCATTTCTAAAAAAAAAGTAGGTCTATGGTTATGAAATGCGGTATTCGGGCATAATTTTGTCTTCTAAACAACCTTTTCTTATAAACTTTTTTTATATCTTGCCTAGAATTACTACTTTACCCTCCACTTTACCTACTTATAAAATTTTAAAAATGTGTGTATCAAGGCAAGCTTGATTTAAAAAAAATAATAATATGCTAAATTTTATTTTTTAATCAAGCAGGGCTGGATGCCAAATGGTCAAATTTTAACCACAAAATTTTTTGTCATTTTCACGTATAAATTCGCTCATCCTGGAACATACTGTATATAAAAAATATTTATTACCTGCTGCTTCTGCTGTAAACTGTCCACAAACAGCACATGTTCCACAAACAGCACATGTTTTTACCATTGTAACAGTTTACAGAAACTCTAAAATGAGATTTTTTCCCTTTTCAACCAAAAACTAAAGAAAAAACACAGAAATTCGTAAATGACAAGATGACATTTAGCAAGATGACATCAGGTTTTGCTTGCGGTGTTTCCATTCTAAATTTTTTTGGAAGCAGTTTTAGGATTAAGAATGTTAATTTTTTTAACTTGAATATATTATTTTTGCACTTTAAGTCCAAAATCTAACACCGATAAGTTAAATTAACCGTATTATATGTAGTGCTATGGTTGGAACCTTTGGTGTGACGCTTAAATTACGAGACAGTTTTACCACTAACCAAAACTCTTTATTTTTACTCTCGAGACGTATTTCGTTAACGATGTTAGCATCTTCGGGAGAAGATTAAAACTCGTAATTATTATATGTGTTAATATATAGCGTGTTACAAAAGTCGGTGCAATTTTTTGAAGGTCGTCATATTGAAGTCAGAATAAGACTTTTTTTCATATAAACATGTGTCCTAAAATGCTTGCCCTCAGAGCTACAGCCCGCGCAAATTGCTTGAAAAAAATCGATTATTTGGAACCATGATTACAGTTATGCATCAAATTGAATCAACTTTTGATACAATTAATCGTTTTAAGAAAATAGGTGGTAAACGAAAGCAGAGACAGAGAAAGCAGTATACAGAACAGCCTGTATAGCTGAATATTTCCTATTTTGAAAATGTTTGTAAACTTGACAACAGAGAATCCGTAAATATGTTTGTGAACAAAACACCCAAAATTCAAACAGGTTCGTTGTTTACTAATCCAATTTTTTTTTAAGTTCTTATCTCAATAATACTTAATATTAAATCAATTTGGATTGCACGTAGCCAGAGAACTGAGGATGTCATCTTTAGTTCTTAAAGAGTGAGTTCCGTTACATTGTACTATGTATGTTTTGCCTGAGGCTTTTGATGGATCACGGTTTATTGTTGCTTAAACTCTAAAGAAATATTGGGTCAGGGATGTCGAATCAAATTGGGTTCAATCTTATTTGAATAATTGACTCATAGTGTATTAGTGTGAATCTTAATAGTAATAAGATTCTTTACTTACTGTATGTCCTAAGGTTAAATACTTGCCAACTATTATGTTCCTTTTATAAATAAATATTCGTAGTTTTTAAAGCCCAGGGATTCTCACGTATTTTTGTTTTTAAATATTACTTTTACATTTTAATTCTATGTAAAACTATCTATCGAAAGCAGTATTCACCCTTTTCTTATATTATATGGGGTGCGAGCTTTTTTACATTATATGATCCTAAAATTCTTTATTTTTAGTTTTTATGTTATCAGAAAACACTATTGAAAATGTTTATTTGTATGGTGATTATTATAGCGTTTCTTAATATTAAAATATTATTAAAAATAATTTAAAACAAATAAATTTAGTGTACTGGCACAGTTTTTATAGTCAATAAGTTTTTAAGTTCGATTAAAGATTCGACAGATCATCTCTTCATTTTATTTCATTCAGAAAAAAAAACTCGAATCACGGATAAAAAATTTCATAATATGATAGACTTTGAAAACATCTTGTCGAACTTGCATTGTCTTATTTATAAAGAAAAAAAAAATAAATAAATAAGACAATGCAAGTTTGATAAGATGTTTTCACTGTACCATTGTCTACCACCTTCAAAAACATGATAGACTTTGTCAGTTGTATGCTGAGGACTATCGAAAGGAAATAAAAAAATTTAAAGAAGAAGAGAAGAAAATCGAGTTCTAATGTTAAATATTTCTTATTTTTACTTTGATGAATGAAAAGAATGCCAAAGTTATGACATGTTGCTTATTTTGCTTTTGGCATTTTTTGCATTAGTAGACATCAATTTTTCTTTAATATCTTTTTTTATGGCAAAATTCATATAACATATTTATTTAAAAATATTGGTTTTTTGATCCTAAAAATAATATTTACATTAAAATTTTCTTGTAAAGCAACTATGAAAAAATCTGTTGCACAATTTGAAATATTATCGCTACATTTTTAACTCCTAATTCCTTATCCACTAAAAGTTTTTTAGGAGAAATTTTTAAATAGAAAAGAAAGTATAGTAGGGGTGAGATTTGATCAATATTGATAAAATCGCAGATATATTTTGTGCATTGAGGAAACGGTAAAATATTTATTTTTAAAACTGTTTATTTGACCATAACAATTATCAAGTAAAAGTATTGTCAGTCTATTTTAACTAAATTTGTAAATGTTGAAGAAAAAAATTCGCGTATTCTTCTATTCTAATAAGTTTAAGCACTATTTTCAAAAATATTGCCACTTAAACATAGATCAATATTTTCCGAAATTTTTAAAGTCAAGTAAGAGTTTTTGACAAGTGTATATGGGATGAACGCTAAGGGCGAATATGAAAATTTAAGTCATGAATCGAAAAATGGCTTTGAATGCTTTTAAAATCCGTACCAATATTCAAAAAAATATCAACGGGAGTATCGAGAAAAATTTTTTTTTTGAATTTTAGAATATATCTTCGTAGCAATACAAAGGGTTTAACATATGTAAAAAAGCCAAATCAAAGAAGAGTACAAATTACTTACTCGTTAAAAGGACTATATACTCTTATAATAAAAGACATTAACACGAACCCATTTAATTGATTTATTTTTAAATTGAACTTTCTAGTAAATGAAAACTATTAAGTTTCTATTAAGAATGAAAGCTTAGGAGTTTTCATCCTAAATATTAATTTTAAAAAGAGATATATTTACAAATAAAAATTATGAAATTATAAGTTTTAATACTGACACAGATATTTCGTAAGTATAACTCGCTGTTCCATATATCAATCACAAATACTGACCTGCCTTTATTATTAATTAATTCCACATAATAATACAAGTATATTATTAAATTTTGTGAAAGGAAAAAAGTGATCTACAGTAATTATTTTAATTATAAATTCTGTCAATTAAATTTTATAATAAACATATTTTTATTATTCTCGGCTTTCAAGGTGAAAGAGCCAATGTCTAATGTATTATATCAACTACAAATATCATGATATAAATTATAGGACGATGTCCTCAATACTAAAATATTTGGCTATAATATATTATAAAAAGTTCAAAATAACCTTTATTTTGCTTAATTGCTTCAATATACTCAAATAATAAACAACATTACTTTATATTAACCTTTAATAAGCTTTTGTTGTCATATGGCAGCAATCAAAGCTATCAAAAGTAATTTATTTCAACTGGTTTGTCCTGGAATTAATTGCAATCTTTTATAAACAGTTCCCGTTACTAATAAAGTCATAAACTTCAAATAATTTAAAACAATTAGTTTCTTTTACAGTCGTACTTTGTCGATCCTCTCATGCGAATATTCTTACCTCCTCTTCTGTAAAAGGAAAGTTTAATTTTTCAATAACGAGATATTTATCCAGTCACCTGCAAATGTAATTTTAGGAGAAAGTTGATTTAAACATAAAAAAACGTAATTTGGCTAACGAGGTGACTTTCAACAGATTTCCATTAAATAATGAGTGGGTCAAAACCCTTATATCTAAAAATAACAAGACACCTACCGCTAAAAATCCTAAAATATATGCCATCTATGCCAAAATTAAAAATAAATGTGAAAGTCGTGATTAGAAATATTGCAGTTCCAGATTGGTGTTTGCTAAAGTAATGTGAGATTAATAATTGTTCTTAAATTAGATGGAAATTCGTGCAGCTTCATATGGTAAATAAAGCGTTTATATTAGTTTTATAGTTCCTAACGATACTGCTAGTAAATATATAGGGTGCTGTGAAAGAATGAAATCAATTTTGTTCTTTAATTTTCTTATTAAGAAAAAAAAACTGGGACCATCAATTTTTATTTTTGTATTTTTTCTGGCAATATTTTAGCATTAAAAATTATATACAGGCTTAGTAGTAAGTGATGTATATTAGCAATCCTTTCTGTTTTTTAGTAGAAATATCTAAATATTTTTGTGTTTTTTTCAATACTACTAAACTAAAATTCTGAATCAATAAGATAATAATAATAAATTATTTTATTTACATCCGAAAAAGTAGGTAGATACATAATTAATCAATACGTAGAAAATAATGGTGAAGTAAATATAATTTTACTTTCTGAATAATCCTGCTAACGTGTAGAAAAAAATAATAAAAAAGAAAAACAATCATTTTTAGAATCATGGATTGGTACTTTGATAGAAATACAAAAAGAGGTATAATGCCGGAATTAAATCCTCAAGTTCTTTGCACAGATAAAGGGAAATTGGCGTGTAGCAAACTCAGAATAAAAATACACAGGTCATTAGTGCAATAAAACATGACTTTTTAACTTGAAGACTTTAATGAAACTGAATATATTTGCGCTTGAAAGAGGAAAGAACGAAAATTGAATTTGAATTTATTAAAAATTAGAATTTTAAACTGGTTATGAATATAGAGTGTTGCAAAATTAAGTGCAAATATTTTAAGAGCGTACTGTTGAAGGTAAAATAAGATTTTTTTTCCTATAAACATGTTTCCTAAAATGCATCCCCTTAGAGCTACAGCCCGCGCAAATTGCTTGAAGAAAATCGAATATTTGGCACCGTGACTACAGTTATGCATCAAATCTCCTGAAAATTTTCCCTGTTTTCCCCGTTCCCTGTCCCTGTTTAAGTAAAAAAAGTCCCTGTTTTTTTAGGTTCCGTTCGATCTCAAAAATGGTGTAAACCCAATTTTGGGGGATTTAGCATTCAGGAGAGCTTCCCTAAGCAGTCACGGCCCATTTCGTCTTTTTTTCTAATTTGATAATTTTATCGCGGTTTATAATGTTACCCTTTCATTAACCAGTCGTTTTCTCGAAAGCGAATAATTGTATCGAAAAAATGCAAAAAGCAAACATTTTATAATTTTTCATATATATATATATATATATATATATATATATATATATATATATATATTTATACACATGTTTATAAGGAAAAAAGTATTATTTTGACTCCAACATAACGCTGTTAAAATATTTGCACCGAACTTTGTAACACCATAGCGTTAAATGTAAATGTAAATGACGTTTTAAATAGAGTTAGACAGTTTATTAAACAGTTTTAAATTTGGGCATAGCAAGTGATTCTGTGCTTTTTACATTTAGGTGATGAACTTTGTTTCTGGGAATAAATTTACTTTTGAGTTTTTTTTATAGAAAAGGTCTTAGAAATACCGGCGACAATTCCACCTGTTTGACATATTAAGCCAATTTGTTTGCGATATTTTATGCGATATATGGTCTCCCTTTTTAATGCCATATATTAACCTACAACAAGAATTTTGAAAATAGGACATATGTTCTTAAAATGGGTTCAGGAATCACTCCCTTAGCACGTCTTTAAGGAACACCCTGTATGTAAAATCACAGTACGCATAATGACTAAGAACAAGAGACTCATAGAGTAGCTTTTTTAATTGATTAAAATCTTAGTAAATAATAAATTTTAATTTAATTAAGTAATGCTTTATTAAATAAACAAAAACCTATTAAAGCGAAGATAGCTTTGTAGGACACTTTTATTGTATTTTTAAGAGCGTTCAAATAAGGTATCATAAGCTCAGAGCTTCCATTTAAGCTTATAAAGCTTAAATGCTGGGGCTAGGAGTAAATGGTTAAATGAAAACAAGTTAATTATAATGATACTTTAGTTTTCCTTCTTATTAAAAAGGGTGTTCGATAAATAATGGCAAGAAATTTAACAGTAGATTCCTTAAAAAAAAGGTAAGTTAAATTTTCCTAGTCCAAAAGTCAAAGATAATCAATTAGCAGAGTGCTAAGTTCAATGTCATTTTTTTAAATTTTCGACATAAATTTAGCATTTATTTTTCGTGCTTTTTTTCTTTTATATGGCAAATCTTAAAATGTGCAATTTTTAAATATTGTCATAGAGAGCGCCACCAGCAACATTTTGGCTTTTTATGTCCGCAACATTTTTATACTTGGCATAATTTCATTTTTTATTTAAAATTGTAAAAACAGTTTTGCTTAAAAAAGGTACCCCACAAATTTTACTACGATTTACTGTTTAGTATTTAAATTGCGTTCTTACCCTTTAAATAAAAGAAAAATTATATAAGATAAATAAAAAATATGAGTTTTTTCCAATAAATATTTCACAATAAATAAAAAAAAAAATAATTATTCATTTTGAAATGACAGCAACAGTTAATATTTTTACTATTAGTCCCTCTCCTGTATTTATTGTATTTTCATAAACAAATAATTTCATGTACTTTCATATGCAAAAATCTCATGGGTTAAAACCTGGTCATCGTGCGGGCCAACGTCTTCGACTTCCATGTTCTATCCAGTTAAAATTAGCATTAAGATACTTTCTAACTGGTCTTGCATATAAAGATTTGCTTTAGCGCATATTTAAAGGTAATTCTTCTAAATAATCACTAAGCTTTGTTTGTAAAAAGTTTAAATATATTTCTCAGTTTAGATTAGCTAGATAGGGGTAACTCAAATGCTCTCAAAAATTACCTGTTACACCACACCTTATATTAATTTTAAATTCGTGTTGAACGTGGCTTTTAGTAATGGGGTTCGGATTTGTATTATCGTATGATTGCTTGTTTCTAACACATTAAAAGTTACCCGTCGGGTAAAAGTCGCTTCATTCGTTAACATGTATCGCTAAAAGATCTGTATTCAAAAGATTTTGTACAGGCATAAAAAGACATGGATAACGATGTTTGCGATGAAAAATTCTTAATACTGATGACTTACTAATTCCAAATCTTGCAGCCATATGCCTTATACTTATTTTTAAATCTTTAGCAACCCGAGTTAACACTTCTTATGGACGTGCATATTCACTATTTCGACGTGCAGCATCCCGCTTTGAACTAAATGAACCCGTTTCCTCAAGCCTCGGGTAAATTTATTAAAAAGGGTTTTTAAAAAGATTAAAATCTGGCAATCTCCTATTATTTGGATACAATTGCGGATAACGTCGACCAGCTTTTAAACCGCTGTAATTACCTTGGGTATACACGTTTGGCGAGTTGAATCTTACGGATTGAGTTTTAATGTATTAGACCTAATAGATAGAGAGTAGACAGAGAACGACTGCATCGGTAACCTCCCACCGATAGCGACGCCGACTCTCCGTACCGCTTGCAATGTGAATTTAATTTCGGCTTGCTCCCAGTGATGTTTAGCAAGCGCTTGGAGATGGGCAGGTTAGCCTCGAATCAAGTATTAGAATTTTAAGCGCACACTAAAGATAAAAATTTCTGTTGTTTTTTAACGTGCTCATAATCGCAAGTCAAAAAACAACTTTAATATGCTCAAATCTTAAAAACCTTTGGTAAAAACTAAATACAATATTCTAAAATAAAATGAAAAATAACTCTTAAACAAAATAATAATTCTAATTAAATGGATTATTTAATAAGGTGTTCAAATACACCTCCTTGTTGGGCTTCACAGTATCCCAACCTGTCGTAAAATTCTCTACGTACATTGGCTAACATTTCAGGTGTAATGGACCTAGATATATTAATAATTCTCTAATATTAATAATTAATAAGTCGAAATTCGTCCAAATTAACGGCTCTTTCATGTGTTGATAAAGAATTTCCGTCAAATAGCTCCATAAGAAGTAGTCGCAAGGCGTCAGATCTGAAGATCGCGGAGGCCATGGTATAGTACCTCTTGTGGAAATAAGCCATTCAGGAAAAGTGTTTGTTAAATAGTCCTGCACTTGTCTAGCGTTGTGAGCGGGACATCCGTCTTGTTAAAACCAAATTTCCTCAAAATTAACATCCAAGTTTCGTACAGCCGGTATAATATTTTGTTGCAATAAAAGTAAATATCTCTCAGAGTTTAAGGTACCATCAATAAAAAAAGGCCCTACAATGTGATTGGCTAAAATACCAGCCCAAACATTTACCTTTTGCGGGTATTGAGTTCGAAATGGTACACTCAAATGTAGGTTTTTGGCGAGATATCTCACGACTGAAGAATTATGTCGACCTAGAAAAGAAAAAGATGACTCGTCTGTTAAAATATTACTTGTGAAGTCGTCATTTTGATAAATGTTTTCTCTTAAGGTTTCACAAAACTTTTTTAGCGTTTTATTTGATCTTCTGGAAAAATTTCTTGAGTGTTTTTAATTTTATATGCTTTGTACTTATTTCTTTTCAAAATATCACGCACTGTACGACTTGGAATATCAAGTTCTTCAGAAATTTGGGAGCTAGAACAAGGTTCACTTACTTCCACAAAAGCACACACCTTGACCTCCTTTTCAATCCTAGCGCCAGGTGTTCGACGAGGTTCCTGATCGCCACTAGAACATTTTGCACACCGATTTACACATCCCGACTGCTCAAACTTATGCCAGATATTATAAATTGTTTTAGCAGTAGACTTGCTGATCTGGATATGCAAATATTAAATGGCCGACAACTTCTTTTGCACTATCCGCACGACAATACCTTTTAATGATATTAATCTTTTGATCAACAGTGAAAACCATTTTTATTTTATTACTGTATCCATCTTCGTACCAAAGGTTGAAATTAATTGTAAACATGATCGGCTAACACGTACATATGTAGGTATACGAGGAATTGCAACCGAACTTTAACCGGACTGATAAGCGCAACGACGACGCGATAGCCGCCCATGGTGGAGGCAAGTTTGTTCTCGCTCTACTCCGTCTCCCTCTTACACATTACGCAAAAATCATATTCGAAATTTTTCAACCGCCGAACGTGTATACGCAAACCATATTTCGCATTTCAAATTAGAAAAAAATTGATGCCCAGGTATTTTACATTTACATTTTATAAACAATGATCACTAGAACTCATACTAATGTAAACTAAGAGCACAAACAATAAGAATATATATATATATATATATATATATATATATATATATATATATATATATATATGTATACAGGGTGTTCATTTGAAAACTTCCCACCACGGATTTATCGAAAAAAAACCACTGTTTAAAAAAAAACGCCGAAATACGTCAAAAGGTTTGTCAAGGGGGACAACTTTCTAACTTTCTAACCCTAAAATTACTTCACCCATTGCCCCCCAGGGTCATCCCCTTAAAAATTTTAAATTGCAAGGGGTATCGAGTAATAGCTTGTTTAAAAGTTTTGTAGTCTTTCGAAGTCTTTTATTTTGACGTTTGATTTTTTTCAATCGGTCAATTTGTTTTCGAGAAAATTAGAAAAATCTTGGTTTATCTTAATTTGTTCAGAGAGAAAACAAAAACATGAAAATATCAGTTTTTATTTCAATAAGTGTTCAAAATATTGCCCGTTTTGGCCAAACAATTATATAGGCAATGTTCAAATTTCTTACGAACATTTTCAAAAACAAGTTGTGGGATATCATGGCAGCTGTCGATGATGAGTTTATATATATATATATATATACATATATATATATATATATATATATATATATATATATATATATATATATATATATATATATGTATACAGGGTGTTCATTTGAAAACTTCCCACCACGGATTTATCGAAAAAAAACCACTGTTTAAAAAAAAACGCCGAAATACGTCAAAAGGTTTGTCAAGGGGGACAACTTTCTAACTTTCTAACCCTAAAATTACTTCACCCCCCTTCACCCATTGCCCCCCAGGGTCATCCCCTTAAAAATTTTAAATTGCAAGGGGTATCGAGTAATAGCTTGTTTAAAAGTTTTGTAGTCTTTCGAAGTCTTTTATTTTGACGTTTGATTTTTTTCAATCGGTCAATTTGTTTTCGAGAAAATTAGAAAAATCTTGGTTTATCTTAATTTGTTCAGAGAGAAAACAAAAACATGAAAATATCAGTTTTTATTTCAATAAGTGTTCAAAATATTGCCCGTTTTGGCCAAACAATTATATAGGCAATGTTCAAATTTCTTACGAACATTTTCAAAAACAAGTTGTGGGATATCATGGCAGCTGTCGATGATGAGTTGACGAAGTTCATCCAAACTTTCAGGTTGGGGAATAAACACAATAGATTTCAAATGACCCCATAGAAAAAAGTCTAACGGCGTTATATCAGGAGATCTAGCAGGCCATTCTATAGGTCCCCTTCGCCCTATCCATTTATCTGGAAACTCGTCGTCTAGCGATTGCCGAACGGGAAGATCATAGTGAGGAGGAGCGCCGTCTTGCTGGAAATATATTTCAGCCTCATCAAGTATATTAGCGTTTCCATCATGATCGATTTGGTTTTCAATTGATTCAGTGATAAGCGGATTGATGGTATTTTCCAACATATCCAAATAAATGTCTCCATTTAAATTTCCGTTAATAAATAATAATTGCCCAATCACTTTATTTCCTAAAATGCCTGCCCATAGATTAATTTTTTAAGAGTACTGGATATGCCCTTCTACAAATGCATGAGGATTTTCATTGCTCCAATATCTACAGTTATGCTTATTAACAAATCCATTTAGATAAAATTTGCAGTTATCGCTGAAGTAGATATTCTTTACATGGATTGTATTATCATTAATCGCCTTAGTCATTTTTTCACAAAACTCAACTCGCCAATCGAAATCGTCTTCGGTTAACTCTTGCAATATTTCTATTTTGAATGGATGAAATTTATAAAGTTTGGTAACTGTATGAACAGAGCCTAATACTACCAGTGGCAGCAATAGTTTTGCGTAATGAAGTATTCGGATTTATTCCAAAATGACCCAAAACTTAAAACTTGAGCGGCTTCATCCAAAATTCGCCGATGATCACGTTTTTTATTTGCAACAGATCCAGTTTCGGCTAGTGTGTAAACCATTTTGGAAGTAAAATCCTCAATTCAACAAATACATTTTCACTATTCCAAGACTGTCACAAATGTAACTGACGGCAAAACAAATGCTTTATTTTCCTTAGCAACTATAAATAACTAAGCAGGTATAACAATCAATACAGTTCGCTCACGATATCTGTGTTGATGAAAAGAATGCAGAAAAAAATTCAGGTTGTTATTTAGTTTTTTCCACGTCTAATCTTCGGAATTGCTGTTTATGTTGGTAGTTTCCGTTTTAAATTATAAATGAATTGTAGATTTGGCAAACCCTAACGGGCAACATTTTAAACACTTATTGAAATAAAAACTGATATTTTCATTTCTTTGTTTTCTATCTGAACAAATTAAGATAAACGAAGATTTTTCTAATTTTCTCTAAAACAAATCGACCGATTTAAAAAATCAAACGTCAAAATAAAAGACTTCGAAAGACCTTTTAAACAAGCTATTACTCAATACTCCTTGCCATTTAAAAGTTTTAAGGGGATGACTTTGGGGGGCAGAGGGTGAAAGGGGGTGAAGTAATTTTAGGTTAGAAAGTTGTCCCCTTTGACAAACCTTTTGACGTATTTCGGCGTTTTTTTTTTAAACAGTGGTTTTCGATAAATCCGTGGTGGCAAGTTTTCAAATGAACACCCTGTATATATATATTGACGGTCGGTCCATTCATACATAATTTTTATATTTGTTAGCTGTTAATCGCTATAACTTTCCTGCTAAGCAGGGTCACTAGCGGTTAAACTAAAAATTAGAGGTCATTTGGTGTCTCTCGGTAAATACCAATGTCGCTTGTATGACGTGGTATGTACTTTTGGTTTTAACCACATCTTGTTTGGATGAGCTATAACAAGAACATAAACCCTGACAAGGACAAATGACATTTATATTTAATTATCTTTTAGGCATAGCCTACTTAACAAATATTTCAACCTGAAGTAGAAAAATAGCATTTTATCTTAAGCGCATTAAAAACTTTAAATGTTAATATTTCATAAAGGATAAATTATAGCGAGATGTTTGAAGCATTCTTTCTTTTTCAAGCAATACTGTTTGTGAAATGCATATTTTAAATAAAAAATTAAATTTTGCCAAGCTTAAAAAAGTTGCAGAATTAACTAAAAAATAAAATGTTGCAGATTACGCCCTTTATGACACAAAACTAAAAAAGATTAATTTTTAGATTTGCCATATAATAAAAAAACATATTCCAAATTTATTATTAATGTAAAAAAAAAATACGATAAGCCCATCTTCCTAAATCTTGGTTGTCAGTGACTTTCCGTCTAGGCAAATTTATCTAAACCTAATTTTTTTTAAACGAATCTGGTGTTAAATTACTTACCATTATGTATTGAGCGATTTTTCTTAGATGTCTAAGATATAGCCATTTTCACCCTGTAGATGCAGGCTATGACAAATTGTAATATCGGTAAGAGAAACTTAGATAGTGAAATTAAAACAATATTGTGCATTTAGTTGTTTGTGAAAAATGATATTTAAGGGACTATTTGAAATTAGTATTTTCCCAGTAGATAATATGAAAGAAGTTGCTTGCTTGATTTTAAATATCTTAAAAAATTTTAAGGTATATTAAATGGGTGTAAAGCATATATCTTTCTCAAACGGAATATCAAGTATTAATCGGTATTAATATAATAGTATTCATATATTTTACATTATTTTAAAACTTACTTATTATAGTGAAAGAGATGCAACAAACACTAACTCACCCATTAATTTTAATTTTGTGTTCTAGATAAAATGTCTAACAAGTTATTTTGGGTCAGCGAGGGCGACATGAAAGGGCAAAAAGTGACCCTAAACGAGGAACGAGATTTCGTTACGGACAAATCAGAGGACGGCCTTAGTAAATCAGTGACCTACAAGATACCTGTTGAAGCAGAAGTGGATCGAGGCGGATGGGGCCACAAGTTAGACTTTTTAATGTCCTGCATCAGCTTGTCTGTCGGCTTGGGAAATGTATGGAGATTTCCATACCTATGTTATAAAAATGGAGGAGGTAATTATTGAAATGATGTAAAAATATTTGAGTCTGATATAGACTTGTAGTATTATTTAATGGTTCCAATTAAGACACCTTTTAAAATAAAATTATTTAATTTATCACCAAGCCATTTAATAATGTATCAGGCAGCTATTTTTATAAAGTGATTTTTAATTATAACAGAAACTAAAGCTTTAGAAAAAAAAGTTATTTAATCTTAATGTTAAACAAAAGTTTCAATTTGAAATAAATTTACTGTCATTACATGTACCTCAGTTTGCGAGTTTACTTAATTTTTTTTGTTGGATATAGATAAAAAAAAAACTAGTTTAGACGATCGATTTGAATGTTTTATTCGACTTGTCAATCTGTATGAGTTCATCCTCAGAACTATATATTGTAAATCGTCTTAGAAAGACGGACATAAAATATATTTACCTTTATGCTAAACTGTTTTTTCTATTTTTTTGTTTAGAAAAAATAAATAATAAACTTATAAATAAAAAACTACATAATTCTTGTTTACAACCTAAATATAATTATTCTACTTTAACATATTTTCTCCTGATTGAACAAAACAAAGCTAAAGAGTTAAATTTTACTAAAACTACTTTCTAAATCTACTACTTTAGTAGAAGTACGCAATAACAAATGTATGATTGTTATGGTCAAGACAGTTTAGGAGTTCGTGTGAAAAAATGCCTCAATGACAGGTCATAAAGTGCATAAATGAGATTGACTGTGCAAGAATAGTAGAAAAGTAGCTTTAGTTCAAGAAGGAGACTCTCAAAGGTTCGTGACTAATAAAGTTCGGGTTTGGCAAAGTGATGTGTCTCGCACTTGAAATCCTTATTTCCAGAATAATTCTCTTCATGGCAGACCGAGAAGCCGTGGAAGATATGAAACGAATTAACAACAAAACGGTTATATTCACCTTCCCATCCGAGGAAACTCAAGTATATCAATAACAGCACTCCAAAGAGAGATGTAGGATGCTTTGGGAGTTCAAGTAGCGGTCTTTACATTACGCAGGCGAATACTACCAGCAGATTTGAAATGTCGCTGACCATTAAGAGTACTTCGACTACAGTGGGCACAATATCACATGGCTTTACCAGCATATCTTGGAACTTTTTGGTATTTTTTTCTGTCGAAAAAAGAATTTGTTTGGTTCAGGATAGCCATACAGGTTTAGAGGGAGCTAACAAAAGCTGCCCAGTTTGCTCATGCACACCTCGTACCACATTTGCAGGATAAAGTGCTTTGTTCTAAGCTGATACCATGTATAATGGTTGCACAATTAATTTATATTCAAGGCACAATGACAGATCATAGATACAAGAGAGAGATTTTAGTCCCAAACATCAAAAATGGCGAAAAGCTGTTGGTGAGACTGGTTTTTATGGATGATAAGGCTTAATTTCAACATATCAGAGCTGTAAATGAGTATCTAAAATAAATCGTTTGGTCTGGCCTGCACTATTGCGAGATGTGAATCGCATAGAATATGCTTGGGGAACGCTTTCCAGGAAAGCGGCAGCACGCAGAAACCCACCTAAGACTATACAAGAGGCTTGTTTATGCTGCTCGGGAAGGATGTCTCAATATTTCGCAATAGCATATCCCCAATCTCATAGACAGTATGGGCAGGCATCTCTAAACGTGCATAAACAATAGAGGTGGAAATAAACTATGAAAAAAAAATCCAGTACACTTTATTAGTAAAAATTATCAATTTAAATTTAAATTCAAATTTTAATATTTAAATTAAAAAAAAAATCACCCTATATTTAAAAAAAAAATTTAAGAGTAATAATGTTGTTTTTACAACCAGTCTAGTTATAGAAGCGTCAGCGACTATATTATGTCCCTGCTCTCCGACTCAGTAGCGAAACGATGAAATTTGTTAATTACTCTCAATACGTTGGGAATGATGGGTCCGTAAGCGATTACTTTTCCGGTGCCCAGGAAAGGAGCGGTACCGAGATAAAGTCAAAAATTCGTAAACAAACGTAAAAATTCATTCCTCCGGCGAGAACTCAAATTTAAATCCTTTAAACGACTTGAAATTTCTAGGACGTAAGGGTTCATGGGGCTTAAGAACCGTATACTTTTTGGGCTAGATCCGTAGATGAGTAATTCTAAGCGAATAAAATTGAGTAAATTCAAACTGGTCTAGAGGCTAAAAATTAATTTTTATAAAAAAAGTTTTTCGGCGAAAAGGATTAGTTTTATAGGATAATATTTAAAATATTTTTTTGAAAAAAAAAATTTAGCGAGTTCTGGCATTTTTAATTTTTTGGAATTTTTCACCAAAGGGCACTTATCTTGGAAAAACTAAATTTATAAAAAAATAGCCTCATCTTTTGTTTTTAACTATTCATAACTTATAAGGGGTGGCACTTGGAGATTTCATACTTTCAACATTTTTACAACTTTTTAAGACCATCTTCCTGATACACTCTACAATTATCTGCGTACAGTAGTTTTTGCTCTACACCTTTTTTTACTTTGACGCTTAATACTGACATACCTATGCGACGTACGACCATTTTTCACTTCACACGGAAATGATCTGGCTATAATCCACTAAATACCGTTTCGTTTCAAATATTACAGTTTTTCAGCAAAATGCCATTTTCTATGAAAAGTCCAAAAAATCGGTCAGTGGAATGCTGTACAACATGCAGTGCGGGGCTATCAGGGTACAATAAGTAAGTGGTGTAGCACCCGTCCAGCGTTGCCAGGTCTACTATTTTTGCGGTAGATCTACCGTTTTTATGCTATGGCTACCACTCTACCGTAAAGCCATTAATATCTACCATTAAAACTTTTACTCCTACTTTCAATTTTCAAAAAATAAGTAAGACATGAATCCATGACGCATTTCTAACATTAATTGAAATGAAACGTTCCAATGCACAAGATATTTACAAACAAATCGTTTATTTTTTTGACGGAAAGCATATTCCGTTTTTAAAAAACCTTATTGGCTTTGCATCTGATGGATGGTCATGCTTGGAGCAAATGATTTCGTTAAGTCTAGGCTTAAGATAGATATTCCTCACATTTTCCTCATGCGGACAGTTTTGCTTTATGCGCCTCTAACGCATGTTTAAAACTACCAAGAGCGATTGAGGATTGTATGAGGGATATCTATAATTATATTAGTTATAGTCCCAAAAGGGTAAAAATTCTTAAAGACTATCAAAAATTCACACAAACCAAAATTCACAAAATACTGATGCGGCCGACACAAACGCGCTGGTTGTCTCTGAAAGCTATTGTTTGCAGAATAATAGAGCAATACAATGCTCTAAAACTTTATTTTGTCGTCGCAGTTACAACTGACAAATTACAATCAGCAGAGACAATTTTATATACTTAACAAGATCCGCTAACTTTGGCTCTTTTGTTATTTTTAGAGCATATATTACCACGATTTAATAATTTAAATAAAGAAATGCAATCCACCGAGCCCAAACTTTATAATCTTCATTCTGGAATATGCAATATTTACAAAACCCTTTTAGATTCTTTCATTAAAAAACATGTTTTAGTAAGCTATTCTCTGCATAAAATCAATGTTAAATCCAGACAACTACAAGCCAATTGAAAATTTATATTTAAGAGTAGATACAACACAATACATTTTAAATGACAATTTATCTGCAGAAAAATTCCACATTCTTCGCGTACGTTGTCTGGATTTTTACATTGAGGCAGCATTACAAGTTGCTAAAGATATGATTTTGATGACATAATATTTAAAAACATGTCATAAGTAAGTCCTAAATGTATTTTTGAAGACACAGAGGAATCCATGGTACCTTTAATAATGCATTTTCCAAACTTGATTTTGATGATCTGAAAATTGATTTCAGAAACTTCTTTTAGAAATTTCTTTCAAATGATTTTTACAAAATTGACAACGAATGAAGAATGCTAAAAAATTCGGAGTTTTCTAAAGCGTCATTTACTTCGGTAACATCATTTTGGATAAATTTTCAAGCTGAGCAGTATGCTGATGGTACCCCGGTATATCCTTTGCTCTCAAATTTTGCTTTTAATACAGGGTGCTTCAGAACTATGGGATCAAACTTCTGGGGGTTGTTCAGTACAACAGAAGAATCCATTTGAGTACAGGAACCCATGTCCGGAAATGCGTCACTACGCCACTACGGCCTTAAGACGCGTTAAAATTTATAAAAAACATTAATTACCTAAATAGGATCTGCTGCATTTATTTTTACCTCTTGTATATGACACCATAACAACAATTGTTTAAAATCAACGCTTATCAATGTCAATTCTCAATGTCATGTTTAAAAATTTTATAGCTTACAATTTTTAAACATTTATTGCTAATGTAAAACTTTACCTGTCAAGAATTGGCGGATATGCATTTGGCATACGGAGCAACAAACTGCAATGCACGAGCAGCATCGCGATTGTATCATGAACGTTATGCCGAACGACAGCATCCTGGATACAAAAAGTTTATTGCGGTTCATCGGCGGCTCGCTGAGACAGGCATGTTTAAGACCAATATGCATGATACTGGTGTTGCTCGGACCGTAAGAACGGTCGAATTTGAAGAAGAGGTGCTTTAGCGAGTTGCCGGTGAACCATCAAATAGCACACGTGACGTCGCTAAGAATATGAATACGAGTAACGCTTTTGTCTGGCGGGTACTACACGAGCAACAACTCCATCCTTACCACTTCCAGAAAGTTCAAGGTGTGACTGCAGCCGATTATCATCCTAGAGTTCAATTTTGTCGATGGCATCTGGCTGGCATCACATAATTGCACAACCAATTTTTTTACCATATGTTTTGTGGACCGATGATGCCTCTTTCACAAGAGATGGTATTTTTAAACGGACGAAGAAAATCCTTATGCAATTTTTCATAAAAAAAAAAAAGAAAACATCAGCATCGTTGGTCTGTCAACGTATGGGTAGGCATTGTTGATGATTATTTAATTGGGCCATATCTTCTACCGGAACCGTTAACAGAACCTATTTATCTGCGTTTCTTGGAGGAAGTTCTCCCAGAACTCCTTGAAAATGTTCCACTAAACGTTAGGCAGCAAATGTGGTTTCAGCATGATGGAGCGCCGGCTCACTTTGCTGTACAAGTACGCGAGTATTTGGCTCAGCGGTTTGGGCACTGTTGAGTTGCCAGAGGTGGAGCAGTTTCTTGGCCTCCTAGGTCACCCGATTTAACGTCGCTCGATTTTTTCTTGTGGGGACATGTAAAGTCTTTATTCTACGAAACTCCAGTAGAATCAGAGCTAGACTTAATTGGACGAAAAACAGCAGCATTTGAAATCATTCAAAATGAGGGTTAAATTTTTAGTGTAGTCCGCCGAAATCATGTGCGGCGCTTAAATCGGTGTATTGAGGTTGGAGGAAGACATTTTGAACAATTGTTGTGATGGTATCATATAAAAAAGGTACAAATAAATGCATCAGATCCTATTTAGGTAATTAATATTTTTTCTAAATTTAAACGCGTCTAAGGGCCGTAGTGGCGTAGTGACACATTTCCGGACATGGGTTCCTATACTCAAATGGATTCTACTGTTGCACTGAACAACCCCTAGAAGTGTGATCCCATAGTTCTGAAACACCCTGTATTTTAATTTTGCCTCAGTCCTCTGCAGATGCAGAAAGGAAATTTTTACAAATTAATTTATTAAAAACAAAACAGAGAAACAAACTATCCACTAACAGTATTGTTGGTCTGATGCATTCGAAAGAATACATAAACAGTGAATGCTTCAACTTAACTATTGATCAAGAATTGTTATTATATCATAATAATAATATGTACAAAAAATCTGTACAAAAAAATTTCTGACTCAGACTAAAATATGGACTTTTAATCATATTGTTTATATGTAGGTATATGCAAATTCGTCACCGCTTAAGATTTTATTATTTAGAATTTAACTATGTATTAAATTATGTAAATTTATTTTTAACATTTCGTGTTTGACATATAATACATAGTGTAAATGTTAAATTAGTATTATCACTCATAAAGTTTTAGGCGGTGGCAACTTTAATGAACTTTAGTTAGATATTTATTTTTGGTAATAAAACTTTTGTTGATCTTTACCATATTTTTGTGTATATTAGCTTTTACAATAAAAAATGATGTGTTATTTCATAATAAACTTATTTCTAATATTAAATACAAAAAAAACTACCGTTTTATTTTCAAATCTATCGCTTTTTTGTTGATAAACCTACCGCTTTCGGTAATTTTGACCTGGCAACACTGCACCCGTCATCAAAGCGTACGGACGCGTTCTGAATCGAGCACTTGACCGGATGACGTTGACAAGCAAATGGCGGCTGTTGCTAAATTTGCCCGGGACCGACTTTATAGTTTCGTAAATTAGAGGCTAAAAATGAGTGAAAATGATCAGGAATTGGTAGTGACGATATGCGCAAACGTTGAATTTGTCGAGTATCGCCATATTTTTTATCAAATCGCCGCGTTTTGTTGGTTACATAATATTACATTTTCAAGGGCAATGGGTGGAATAAGTATAAAGAGGTGACGCTGAATATAAATCGAACCTAGTTCGTTTCTGCACAGAGTAATGAGTGGAAGTAGCAGAGACAACCAAAGAGACGCGCAACTGTGCGCTAATAAAATATCCGATTATTTTCCATCTTTGTCTCTCTTCGTGAAAGGTGAACGTAGATGGCGCAGATAGCGTTTGCCGCCATTATTCAAACCTCGTCTGTTAAGCATTTAATGAATTATTTTAATTAAAATCAGCCGTTATGTCTCAGAAGTCAGAACACCATAATTATGTTCTGAGACAGAACGGCTTTTAATTAAATCAAATAAAAAGGTGTTGATATGTTTTTAATTGCTCAGAACGATGGTAGACTTTAATTAAAACAATGCAATTTAATAACGTTTAAATTAGGGAACTAAATAAATTAAATATAATTCTAAAACGTTTCGTATTGTATTTTCAGTACATGGTATAACTATAAGATGTGCATGCATTTTCTTAATTATTTTCATAATTTATAATTGGACGGTAACAGTCACATGCATATACATAAATGCAATTAAAATACAGAAAGATTTTAATTATCACAGTACTAGAATAATATTCCAAAAAATATATCCTTTGGTGTAACACGCATGGAATACCTATTTTAACTACAGCCTTGACAATTACCTGATTACCTTAATGAACGTATTTCTGTTCCTAACACATGTCAAAACACTGAATTCTGTATCCTACAAAAAAGTACAACTACTAACTACTGTAACCAAGTTCACCTAAATCCGGTAGGTAATAAAATACGTAAAATTTAAACACTCGTCCAAAATCTCAACTAATGATGTAAAACAAAACAACATTAATCAGCAGCAACAACTATTCGGCCATATTGAAATTCACGTGTTCATGTTGAGCAAGGATTGCACTGTTGCCATACTTAATTATAATTTTAGAAATACTAGAGAATTGGACACAAGCTATCCCGTATTTTTGCATTCATTTAGACGGAGTTGGAAGAATGTTTTCTCTTGACTGCTCTGATAATTATATACATTTACCATTGCGAAAAATTAGTATTGTGGCGCCACCTTAGCTCACCTTTTATAAAGGAAGAGAGAGACAACGAAATACAATATATACAGATTAAAGAGAGTTGCACGTCTCTTTGGTTGTCTCTGGAAGTAGTATGGTAGCGTGGGCAAAGGATGGTAATGTCTAGCAACAATTTAACTGCATCGTGTTCGTCTGGTGACGTCACCGACTATTTTGTTAATAGTTAATTCTTGATGTTATGGCGATGATTTTAAACGGCATTTCAACAAATTATTATGATAATTGAAATAAATATAAATATTAATAATTATATATTTGTAATATACAGAGGGTATTGAAGTTTAGGAAAAAATATGAGGATGTTAATAATATAGTAATAGAATTATACCGGGGGTTTTAAGGTTTAGGGCATATGTAACGAAAAAAATAATTATAATAATAGGTATAGTTGTAATAATGTACAGGGTGTTTCAAAGTTTAAGGGCATTTTTAAATAAATTTTTTACGATAAAATTCATTAATTTCCAAACATGTGAATCTTAGTGTCACGTGACTTTCATAACTCGTTTACTATTGATCCGATTGTGTTGAAATTTGGTATGTGGAGTTTATTTAGGATGCAATTAATATATTTTGACAGATATTTGATATTTAACACATTCGATTGACATACAAGGCGACTATATAAATACATTATGGTTCTTTATAGCATAATATCCCAACAACTGGTTCTCTCTCTTCTTGGCATATATACGTTGCCCCCCCCCCCCGACTGACCAGACTTAAGTACACCTGATATTTTTTTAAAGAATTCCCTTATGGCTCTTCACAGACAAGATCTAAATAATCTAAACTGGTCTCCACGGCCATAAGTAAAGGAGCGAAGCGTCTAGACTTGTTGATTTCTTAAATAAAACTGATCTATTCATAAGTTTCTTACCTAAGTTTGCTGATAAAAAAAGCAACACTTGTGAATTTAAAGTGGTGCAAAATTTTTGAAACTAAGTGTATATCAACGATAATCCGACGTATTCGTATAAGGTGTTCAATTGTATGTGGCCCTTTTACATCTTTTCTTTCAAATGGCTCCAGAACAAGTTTCAAGATCTTTTCCCCAGAAAACGAAAGTCTATGAATTTGAGTTTTTTTTTTTCATTTTCACAGTCACAGCCGTCAACCTTGCTAAATTGTTTTTGATAGGCCACCTATACAATAAGTCTAAGGTTTTTGTCAAAATATTTAGCACGCAGGCACCTAAAAGTCATTTGTTTATTAAGTGATGAATGATAATATTTATAAATGTATGTTTTTTGGCAATTTGTACCCCAAGATACTTTATTACTTGGAATAGCTCCAGACAATGAAATAAACGCTCGCCATTGATATGGATTAATTATTACATGCACAATTATTTTTGAAGTATTGAGTATGACCAATTTAGCTTTATTATACTATTGCTAATTCTGCCCTTTTCATGAACTAAGGGTATATTGCACGAAAAAAAGAATCTATATACATACTTCTATGGTAAACTGTTTTTTCAATGTTTTTTGGTAAAATATTTTTATTTTCTTATAGTTAAATCAATTGGCCGGGTAAACAGTTACAGAAAATAACTTTCGCTGTGTGAACCGAAAAATAAAACATCAATGTCATATACACTGCCGCTCTTAATTATCTCCTCCCCCACACTTATCTTTTGAATGCATTTATATAAAAAATTGGAACATATAAAATTGGAATTTGGAACATATCATTAGCAACCTAAACACTACATTTTGATTCTTAGCTCATTTTGCAAAACTTTAAAATGGCGGCGGGATGCCAAATTAAATAGAAAGCGGAGTCATGCGATACATCGTTTGAAAGCTCCGACTAAATACTTTATGGTCCTAAAATATTAAGTCATTTCTTCTACACATAGCAAAATGCAGCCTGTCAAAATCTTATTTTTCGCATTTTTATTTCCTTTTAAAATAATTAATTTTTGGGGAATACAGAAATGTAACTATTTCAGTACAAAAGATGTTGAAAATTGGCACCGTTAACTTTAAGACAGTAAAATAATCTATGAAATACTCTTCTTGAACATTTTGGAAAGTGTCAATATCAACATTGCGACATGTATCAATTATTCTTGGACGTAGATCTGATGGAGTGACATAGACTTTTTGTTTCAAGCAGCCACATAAAAAAATCTAGAAGTGTAAGATCGGGCGACCTGGCTGGTCACATTTCTGCTGTCTTTAATAATATTAGGGATCAGTGGTTCTACTGCATTTTCCAACATGTTTAAGTAAAGGTTTCTTATCAAATTTTGGTCTAAAAAGAGAGGCCCAACAATGTGATTCCTTAATATGCCAGCCCACACATTTATTTTTTCTGGAAATTGTATGTGTGTGTGTTTCACGAAATGTGTGGCGATTTACGTCGCTCTAACAACGGACATTTCGTCTATGAACAATACCATTCAACAAAATGTACATTTATTACTGAAACAAATATTCTTTACATACGCATGTTGGCGTCATATTCTATCGGTCATTACTTCGCAGGATTCCATACGTCGATTATCTTCAGTCAATTGATGACCCATTTGAATTTTATACGGATGCTATTTATGTTTTTAAGTACCCTATTCGCAGTAGAAGAAAATATATCATATGTGTCACCAACTATGGAAGTAGACTGTTGTGGATCTCTTACCATAGCTGCTATAATACGAGTATATATTTGTTTTTCTTCTGATGAAAGACTCACTTTAGCAGAATTATTAGGGAACATTTGACTAATACTTACCCTAATCGGTGGATTGGTCGTCGAGGGCCTACTAAGTGGACAGCCAGGTCGCCCGATCTTACACCTCTGGATTTTTTTTATTTAATGGCTACTTAAAACAAAAAGTCTACGTCTCTCAGCCAGAATGTATCTTAAATAATAATTGATGGATGTCGGAATATTGACGTTGCGACTTTCCAAAATGTTCGTGAAGAGTTTTTCAATAGATTATTTTACTGTCTTCAAGTTAATGGCGATGGAATGGAAATAGTTACATTTCTGTGTTTCCTAAAGTTTAATTATTTTAAATGCAAATAAAAATACGAATGACTTTAAAAGGTTACCATTTTGCTCTGGGTAAAAGTCAGTGGGCGTGTTTAAACGATCTATCGCATGACGCATTTTATTTTTCAAATTGGCGTCCCACCGCAATTTTGGAGTTTTGCAAAATGAACTAGAAACCAAAAAGTATTATTTGTATGTAATTTTTTTTGTTATTTACTAGTTTTTTTAAATTTTGGGTTTCTTAGGATACAGCTAATGTTTCATACGCTTTTAATAAGAAAAAAACCATTGGAAATCATTGGCCGGAAGGCATTAAACCTAACTTGTGTAAATCACGACCCTCTCTTTTTTGTACTTTATATTCGTTGAAAATGACGGTTTTTACCCCTCGTCATATAGTATACCATTTTCCCTCACAGCGTGGGATGGAATTAGTAATTACAGCTTTAAATAGTCCCTTTGAGATATTTCAAATAGACCTTTTTGGTACACTTGCATACAAAATATGTTATTTGAGTATCCCCCTTAAGACTTCCTTAGAGAAGGCAAAATCTGGTAATAAAATCAGTAAAAACCAAATTAAGTTTTTTATATAGTTTGCAAGTTTCCTATTAAAGTATTTTCACCCAACTTCGAGAAAATACTGAGTTAAGCACTCTTATAAATTATATTCTTTTAAAATGATTTTTCAGCCGGCAAAATATTTAGGACGCTTGATATATTTTCTTTAATTAAATGTAGGTCATTTTCTGCCTAAAACTTTTTCTTGAATCGCTCAATGAAACATAAATAAAACTGCGATTTTATATCTTATGTTTTCCCTAAAAAGTTATTTTTATTTTCTTAACCTAATGATTATGTCTTTGATCACTACGCAAAGACAGAAGCTTTATAACTTATAGTCCCTTATTTAGTTCTCATCAGAGCTAATACAAGAGGTCTAAGGTCTATACAATAGAGTCTATTTTAGTAGGAAGCGTTGCATCCAACTTGCAGTTTAGTATGATTTGCAGTGTCTTTTATTAGAATACATCAGTAAGTTTCAAGAAATTGATCCCTAGATATTATTATTATAATATTTATGTTACTGTATAACTATTTTCTTGAGTTAGTATTTTCATGCTACCTAAAAAATCATTCTCTTTTTCAGAGCTTTGATTTCTAGTAATTTATTTTAACATAAGGTAGAGTCAGGATAACTTTAAGATCTGTATCAGTAAGAATTCTCCAGTAGTCTATATTCCACTTTTGAGTATTGAATTGAACTTTTTGAGATAGCTATCTAGTAGGAGATCAGAGGGTTCATGGGTTGTCTTTAAGCGTACAGAAACAAATAGACAAATCACTTTACACTGTGCACACTGATTTGCAAACCTTTCTACAGTGCGGAGGTACTGTCCTCAGAGTTATTGCAACATATTTGCTTCCTTGGTAACGAAGATACAGTTTTAGTTGGATTGGACTTAAATACGATATCAAACCTAACAGAATCATCGCCAATTTTTTGCAAAATTATAATGCTTCTATTAGAATGTTTAGTAACGGCTTCTTAGAAATAGATTTAAATTAAGTAGGGTATAGTTATGTCACTCTCTGGCGAACTATGTGCTTTTAAGTTAAAAAAACGCCACATTTTTAACAAGGATATTATTAATAAAAATCTTACCAACTATTCTAACATTACCAGAGGTTCGACTTAAATGTGTAATAACAAATTCATGCATTTTTGCAGCAGCCAACATACAAGAATTAAGGGAAACTCTTCAGTAACTAAAAAACAAACATTCTACCGGGACAGATGGACTAACATTAAACATATTGAGAGAACTTCCCATTACTGTTCTGCAGGCACCAGCTTACTCTGTCAATACTTCCTTTTCTACGGTAATTTTCCGGACTGTCTAAAGCCTGCACTTGTAGTTCCAATCTACAAGGATGGTCACTTATATAGTCCGACAAATTTCGCCTAATTTCAAAGCTCTCTACGGTCTCTAAATTCATAGTAAAATTGGCAAATAAACGACTGACAACTTCTTCGTGGAAAACAATATCTTAAGTAAAAATTAGTTCCGTTTTCAGCAGGGCAAAAGCACTTTAGATACGATATTTAGTTTTATGAAGCGTGGACAACATCATTCTACAGCAAAAGATTTCAATGTATGATGTCTGAGGTGGCGAAAATAAATGGTTCAGCTGATATCTAACCAAACAACCCCAATTAGTCACATGCAACGGTAAGACATGAAGCATTCAGTTCATTAAAAGCGATGTTCCTCAGGGGTCTGTTTTCGGTTCAACGTTCTTTCTGGCGTATATAAATGAGATACTAAGTCTAGATATCTCTGCGGAGTTTGGAGCGTTTGCAGATGATTCCACTGCCGTAACTATTATTATTGCTGCTGATGTCGGAAAAATAAAACAATGGTGCGATTAAAACAAATTAATCTTAAATTTGATAAACTCAAACATGGTTTCATTTCGTAATGCTTAAGCGGATTAAGTTTTCATTAAAAATCACACCACTAGAAATGTTCCTACATCAAAGTTCTTAGGTCTTAACTTCGATTTTAGTTTGACACACACATTAGAGCGCTAAACAAAAAAATTGCTTCTGGCTACTATCGCATCAGAAGCATAGCAAAAGAATTTGGCCTCTCCACAGCCCTAAATACTTATTTTGCTTATGTAGAATTTCATCTGAGGTACTGTCTTTCCTTCTGGGATAGCTGTAATCAGTTCCTTTTTAGATCCACTTTCGCGATTTAGGTAAAATGTTGACAATTTTGTCTAAATATAAAGTGGCGCATCAAAAGCGGAACAGAAGCGATTTTGGGCAATACGTTAGTTTGTTTTTGGTCTCTATGACTCTAGGACTATCCTGTAGATTTATCTGAAGTCCATCTAAAACCACCGACGACACTTTCTACGCTAGAAGGTATATACATGAAGTCCTGGCCCATCTTCAGTACAAAAAGAAAATAGCGAACCTTTTGTCAACATATCAGAAGATTTTAGTAATTTGATAATAAACGAATATATAAATATATACAGGGTGTTCATTTGAAAACTTTCCACCACTAATTTATCGAAAACCACTGTTTAAAAAAAAACGCCGAAATACGTCAAAAGGTTTGTCAAGGGGGACAACTTTCTAACCTAAAATTACTTCACTCCCTTTCATCCTCTGCCCTCCAGAGTCATCTCCTTTAAAATTTTTAAATGGCAAGGGGTATTGAGTAATATCTTGTTTAAAAGGTCTTTCAAAGTCTTTTATTTTGACGTTTGATTTTTTTAAATCGGTCGATTCGTTTTCGAGAAAATTAGAAAAATCTTTGTTTATCTTAATTTGTTCAGATAGAAACCAGAAACATGAAAATATCAGTTTTTATTTCAATAAGTGTTCAAAATGTTGCCCGTTTTTGGTCAAACAATGATATAGGCGATGTTTAAATTCCTGACGGACATTTTCAAAAACATGTTATCATGGCAGCTGTCGATGATGCACTGACGAAGTTTATCCTGTCAGGTTGAGGAGTAAACACAATAGATTTCAAATGACCCCATAGAAAAAAGTCTAACGGCGTTATATCAGGAGATATAGCAGGCAGAGATATATGAGGATAATAGCAAACACGTCTGTTCAGATCAGACACGATATTGTTCAATATCAGTATTCCGAAGAAAGTTACCCAATGGTAGAGAAACTGGTCGATACTGGATTTTTCGGATGTATTCGGAGAAAATTAGGTCGAGTGTTTTGTGCTGCTTACTTGCTTTTATAAAATATTGACTCTTAGTTTAGCGCGGGTGGCTTTTATGGCTAAAAAAATGTGGTGAAAAAGGTTCAGGAACATGAAAATTCAACCAGAAAATTTGACGTAAATGAAAACGATGCGAAGGAAATTTGTGTGCTGTGAAGTAACGTATAAAAAAAAACACAAGAGGAGGAAAATAGCTAAATTACGACCAGTTGAAACTACAGATAACGAGGTATAATTGATTCCCTTCTAGTTGAAATTCTTAAACGGCGAGCATGTTACGAAAAATTTTATGCATAAAAAATTTTCGTAGATATTATTCTACTGATAAATATGAGTTCTGGTGAATTAAAAAGAACTGTTTTGTTGTTACAGGAGAGCTATCCCAATAACCTAGACATAAACTTTGAAGGTGAAACATCTCATTTTCTGAAGCATGTGGTAAATTCTCAAAAAGACACGGGTGGTTTGATATAAGTGGTTGATAAATAAGTCATTTAATACAATGAACTTAATTATATATTCGAATATTGACATTGTATTTAGATTGTGTATGTGATTGTGTATACCGGTCTGAAACTGTTCTGCTAAACGAAGTTTCTCTTCTTTTAAACGAATTAAGACATATTTAAGATCAACCCTCGAACAAGAAAGACTAGAATCTTTGGCAATATTAAATATTGAATCAGATGTGGCAAATAACATTAATTTTACTGATATCATTACTGGTTTTGCAAAAAAGAAAATTCGAAAAAAAAATGTAAGACTTTTTTCACATTTAATTTTTAATTTTTATTTATTTTTTACGTTTTATAAAATGTGTTTTAAAGAATAATTGTTTTTTAAATGTTTCTAAGCAGTTCAGTTTAGTATAGTTTACAATTATTATAATATATTAGCCTATAGGCGGCAAAAACTACTAATTTTATTGCATCTAAATATTTAATGATAAACATTTTACTTTTTTAGATGCAACGTTGCCTTTTGACTCAACGGCAAAAAAAATATTTTAAAGAATTTCATACAATGTGAAGATAAAATATAAAATGTTTTCTTAAAAATATTTGGTTTTATAATGTAAATACCTGTTATCTCTCACAAAAAAAGAAAAAAAATTAAATTTTATCAAAGAGTATCATTTTTGACCATCCTTAAACCATAAGAATATGTCTAACCTATCTAAAAGAAATAAAAATAAATTCGTACACAAAATGTTAACAAGAGTAGATTTGTTTTTATGCTTACTTATTGGGAACACTGAAAACATAAAAAAGAGCGAGCGTTCCCTCATTCGACTTCCCCATTTTCTTCCCTACGTATGTCAACCTAAAAGCAAGGGAGCCTCTGTGAACAAGCAAGGGTCGTATAAGAATTTACATTTTTTATCGGCATACTTCCAGATAATTCTGACGACCGAGTTTTGTATCTACTATTAGTGATAATGAAAAAACAACCTCATTTTAATTTTAGTCAACAATACTAGACATAAAAAAATAACATAAAAATTCTAAGTAAAATAATTATTACATACATATTATATTAATGGTTAAGGGTTACTAGACTAAAAATTATAAACAGAAAATATTTAGAAGGCTGTGGGAGGTAGCAAGCTAATTTCGAGTGGGTTTGGCAAAGAAATATAACATTTTAGGTATTCAAATTGGGCGCTATTTATAGCTAATGGAAAATATTTTTTCTATTTTCGCTCTGATAAATATAAAAAAAAAAAAATTATGTTTTTTTTTTAGATTTGCATGTTGGCAGAGTACAGAAATACAGTAATTTAATATATTTTCTCTTTAGATATTGTGGTTAGCATTTAACTGCTTACAAGAGTGATTTTAAATTGCATTCGTTTAAAAAAGGTAAATTCTTAAAAAAGTTTTATTCATTCTGATGAAATCTCCAGTCCGTTGGAAAACATATTTTTTTTTAAATATGATGCTATTGGGCATGTTAAAAGAGCTAAAAAGGATAATACTACTGAGACATGCTATAAAAGTAATATTGTACAAAGAAGTGCTTAAACATTTATTAGAAACAGAATAATACATTTGGTTTTTTTGTATTATGGGAAATAATTGGAATGTGTAAAAAGTATTTAAATATGCGGTAAATTGCCAATATTCGATTGAATTGAAAAGAAAGAACAAGAAACTCCACTCATCTGAGCTGGCTATTTTATACGGCGAGCTTCCTCATTTCTCCAAGTACAAGTCACACTCTCTTTGGTTATATATGAACTATTTAACTAATTAAAATAAGCGACTAACTATATAACACTCTCACAAGCGTAAAGGAAGTCTATCTTGCGAAGAAAAAAAAATGCTAAAAAAAAATGCAATACCTGTGTCCCACAATATTCCAGTACTAATCGAAGCGGATAATCCATTTTACGGGGTTAAATCAATATTTATCTTATTAATATAATATTTATAATAAAAAATGTTATACTTACAAGATATTATTTGAGTCTACCGTTAACTACTTACTCGTAGGAGCCCTAAGTTCTAAGAATTAAATAGCAATATTTAATCGTTTTTGCGCTGCACGATTTTCTTACGACCAGAAAGTCTCCAATTTTAGTTTTTGCTTTAATTATTTGAGCTATTCTTCTAGAGTCTTGATGCTATCTATCTTATCTGATCTCTATTTCAAAATCGCTGTGCATGAGATTGATATACAGAGAGATACAGAGAGATACATAAATCCTAAACATAAACTATGCATAGATATATAATTAATAGATAATTAGAAGCTTTAAGAGATTGTAGGAATTTTCAAACAGAGATTCAAACCAGATTATCATTTTTATTTATCAATTATATATCAGTATAATTTGTGGGCTTAGTACTACAACTAGATAACTCAATTTTTAAAAGAAAGAAGTTACCGTTAAAGAGTAGTTTTAAAAACCAGTGTTGCCAACTCTATGAAATGGTATTTTCCAAAAGGACGGACGGCAATGTCCTTTTTTTCCCACGAATTCTATAGCATTTTCCATTCGCTTGCACCGGCTGCACTGAGTGCAATTTTTATTATTATCCTTTTCTTTTATTGAAGGCCTTAAAAAATGGAGATAAACTGAGTGCAGTCAGTGCAAGCAATTGGAAAACGGTATAAAATACAGACAGAAAAGAGGGAGGGGGTTTGGAATTTTGGGACTAGCCGGCCATGGAGTCTGCAGTCTTGCCATTTTCATTTACCGACATTTAAGGAAGGCTTAAAAAGCGTTAAGTGTTAAAACACTTAAATAAAATTAAAGGCTTAAATCTCCTTAAAAATGTTGGTGAAAATGGGTATTAAACAAACAAATATAATTCTGGAAAAATTTTATTTTTTAGTTTTAAAAGAGTACAAACTTTGATTATGTAAATTCAAATGTGCTTTAGTAACTTGTCAATTTGTACAATCAATATTTTTTGATTGCATGGAGCTTCGAAAGACTGTTGCAGCATTTAAGGTATCCTCGGGTAAAATAATAAAATTAATTAAATGAGAAGTGCATGCACATATTTTTTATATTAGTACAAATTTATTTTTATTTCTTTTTAACAGATTTATATTTTGTAGATCAACTGTAGTTTTTTTTCGTTTATATAAAAACATTGAATTGACTTTTGCAAAAGTATTGTACTTTTTAATACTAATAAATAAATAAAAAAATACATTTACAGATACCTATACGTATAAAAGATAATTTTAGATAAATATTAAAATTCGTAGGTAATACTTACCAAAAAGCATAATAATTTAGTATCACTAATATCAGTTGACTCGTCAAGAAGTATTTAAAATTTCTGTTTACGTAAAATTTCAATAATCTCTTCAGTTTCTACTTTACACAGTACATTTTTAATTATTTCCGTTTAATTATTCACTTGGTTCGATGGAGAGTTGCATCTTTTATAAGTTGGAGTGGTAAATATGCTTTAAGAATTTTAGTAAGGTGGTCCACATTTTGAAATGCTATATTATGCTCTGCAAAAAATGAAGATATTGCTATTTCCAATGATTTTACTTGGTCAATATGGGCATCTGGAGCTTTGATAAATGTGGAAACTGAAGGTGTACACATTACAAAATTCATTATATTAATGTGTTTTTGGGATTTCTTATGTTTATCTAGTTCGGATTTTCCGCACACTAAAGTAACATTACATGCTGAACATCTAAAAAGTATAATTACATAAGTAAAAAGAGAGTCGCACATATAATCAAAATGGTAAAATCACCTACCTGCATTTTTCATTATTACTTTTAACTGGTTTTAACCAATTTTTATAATCTGGATTTTCCAACCAAGAATTTTGAAAGACTTTCGTTTTATTTTTGCATTTTTTTCCTGGCGGTTCATTCATTGTGGTGCTTTCATCTTCATCTGACGAGCTGATGGACATTATGTCAGGAATATTCTCTAATAAACTCAATTTACAGCTGAACAAACGATAACACCGTCAGTTAATTAATTAGATTAATACGTATTATAACAAATCACAATGAGTAATCTAAATGCAAAAGCAGAATGGCAACAAAATGAAAATAATAATCTAAATAAATAAGCCGGTAAACCCACGAAGAATTTGTGTTCAGCTACAGTACGTAGTAGTGAGGTGGAAAACTATCGATGTGGCCATTTGACAGTTGGTAAGTCGCGATTGCCGTTAATAAAAATGCTTTAAAAAAATAGGTTTATTGTTTGCTAGAAATATAGGAGTATGTAATGATATACACATTTTTTTAAAAATCTTACATGAATGTTAGAATTTCCCACGAATATGGTGTTATTGGTTAAAAATTCCCTTTTCCCTTTGAACCTCGAAATTTCCCATGAGTCGGGATTTTTCCTACGAGTTGGCAACATTGCTAGCAACTGATCTACGATCTCTGCTCTATTTAGTGCAATAACTAGATAATTTCTAAAATAGTCCGTTTCTGCGCAGACGCAATTGTTGAAAATAGGTATTTCTTACATACGCGTGATATTTTATACTAAAACTAGGTATCTTTAGTTACCTAGTTATAGCAGCAAAATAAATACGGCATTTTTACTTATCCAGTTGTTGTTTTAGTCTTTGGTAAACAGTGGAGCAACACGTGTATAGTGCTCGTGAAATTTGTTATTGTTTTGCAAAAAATATGATTTCCAGAAGCAAAAGAATAGTTGCAGTAGCTCTTAGGAATTTAAGGGAACACACAGATTTATTTTTTAAACCGTACTTTTCCTTAATTAAAAAAATTAATTGTCGTTTAGTTTTTGAGGTTATGTCTATGGTATTTTTTCATTGCAATACAATAAAAGTAGGGAGACTATCAACAATTGTTTTAATTTTTAGTGTTTTTATAGTTGTAATTGTTTATGATTAATAAGGTTTCAGTACAGGAATACGACTTATTATACAAGGTGTCACAAAATTTAATACAGATTTTACATTATATGCGTATATTTATTATTTAGTAATAGATTAGTGGTATAATAGTAATATATTTTTTTTCTTATTGCGCGTACCTGTAAATGCACCTTCTTCAATTAACTAATAAATTAATTTGTTTTGTTAACTCAAAAATCTTTAATATAGCTCGTTGACCGCAGATTATTAAATTTTTGCCAATAGTGTGATTCTACAATCGGATTTGTATTGTCGTTCAGATTCAAAAAGGAAATATCTAGATCCCTCTGTTATATAAATTTAATGTATACCGGAATGTATACCAAGGAAAGATTGGAACTGGATAAGCCACCTACATATCGGAAAATTTTTAATGAGGAATATAATTTAGGATCTCACGATCCAAAAAAAAGACCAATGTCGTACTTGTATGACTTACAAAACCTGTGTAAATAAGGATCAATTAGAAGAAAAGTATTAAAGTCACCTTTTGCCCAAAAATTCCAGCACGACAGGAGGAAAGAAATGATAAGGACCACGCGCAGGATGCAGTGGCAGGTCAACAATTTGTAAGCTGTAATTTTGATCTTCAGCAAACTTCTTTTATAAACAGCGTTTCAAGTCTTTCAATTTTACGATTTACAATGTGGCTTCACATGAAGTTCATTGTTTTGCTTGGTCTGAAATTGATGGCAAGAGAGGCAGTTGTAAAATTGGAATATGTTTATACATATATTTTCAGTCTCTTTTTACCAGAATTAAACATATTTCATGCTTTAGCGACCGTTGTGACGATCAAAATCTAAATAAATTTACAGCAGGAATGTGCTTGACTGTAGTATTAGAATTACCTAATTTGCATACAATAGATTTAAAGTTTATGATTGTTGGTCATAGTGAAATGGAATGTGACTCTGTGCATTCAGCAAGAGTTTAGAAGTCTTGGTTGTACAAAACGAACAGGAATCAAGGGTGCTTTTTTTATTAGTAGAACGCAAGCCTTTATATGCGTCAGTATTACCAATATCAAAAAAAAAGTATGACGACGACTTGAATTCTCTATTCAAACAGGCTCTCATTTTATAAAAATTTTCAACACAAAGGTGACCAAAAAAATAAAAATAAAAAATTGCCAGGAGTCTGGATCTAAAAGTGATTAGCATAACTTGTTTGTTTTTGTTGTTAATATTAATATTTGGGGTATATTTTATCAATTTGTTAATAAATGACTTTATAAATATTTTCAAAAAAAATGTTTTATTCACAACTAGATAACTAATTAAATCGGTGATTGGAATATCAAAAACACAAGTGGATAATTTTTTTATTCATGAACCAAAAATAAATTTTGAGAGAATCACGTTTGGTTTCCATAAAGCAATCCATTTTTCACAACCAAATAAAATGTTAACCAATAATACAGAAAAAACAACAAATAAAAATTTTTTAAGAAATATGGCATTATTAAAAATTCACATTCCCAACAATGTCACTTTTTGAGATATCTAGTTGTAGTTCTAAGCCCACGAATTGATCCGTTGGGCTGTAGAACAAAGAGACTATTTGATTCTTATTATTTTGTGCTTTATATAAATTCTCTCTAATTATTTATAATTTTGCTTTAGAGCAAATAAATTATTATTGCGGAGGGTTATTGGGGAGATTTAGGAAATTAAAAATAAATTATTGTTTATGATTATTGTTGATTTTTACCATTTGCTCCAATTCTATTGCATCTTGGACTTTTTGAGTCGCAAACCTTTTGTAATATTCCCGAAATAGCTTTTACATAGGTACAACTCGCCATTATCTTTGTAAATAGATCTTCCTTAGTAAAAATAGTTTTTTTTTATTAGTCTGTTTAGATATCTTTAGAGAAAAACCTATACACTGGTAAGTTTACAACGAAATGTTGAAGGGCCAGAGTAAACCAATATTTAAAAATATTAGGATAATTAAATAGTCATTAAAATAAAGTACAAAATAATAAGTTCCACATAGTTGGTTTTCTTTACAGGTTAAACACCTCATTCGCGGATATTTGCTTTATATTATTTTACTTGTCAAAAAGACAACATTGTAAATTCGCACTAAATAGTTTGCCTGCTCTATAATTCAAATGGCTCATTTGCTGACATATGTTCACCATAATGACCTCTTAAGGTCAGTATTTTTTTTCATCAATCGTGATTGAGAGGTCTCGCAGATTTTACTTCTTTTAAAATAAAATTATTTACATTACTTTATTTGGTATTTTAAAATCATTCCCATTTTTTAGGAACTTTTCTGGTTACCTATTCAGTAGCAATGGTAGTATGTGGAATACCCCTTTTCTTTCAAGAAGTCGCAATCGGTCAATACTTGGGCTCCGGTGGAATGACATTTGTAGGACACCTTTGCCCTATCCTGAAGGGAGTAGGCTTCGCTACCATGACTATAGTTTTCCTCTTAGATGTTTATTATTGTATAATTATTGCCTGGACACTATTTTATATTATAAGCACCTTCTCTTCTTTACCTGAGCTGCCTTGGGATGGATGTGGTGAGTAACGGTAACTATTTAATAAAAATAATAACATATAACTTAAGAAAAAACTTTTAAAAGTACTTGTAAAATGCAAAATTTAATTATGAAAAAAATACACTTTTAATTAATTTTTTAGGGAACTGGTGGAATACTGGAGATTGCTTCGTTGGAGGTAGCAACATTTCTCTAATTGCTAATATATCTTCTACAAATAAATCATCGCCAGTGGAGGAGTTTTTTGAGTAAGTTCATATTTTAAAATATAATATTAAAATTCTAAATGCATAATGCCAACCGTATATAGCAAATGGTCCTAGTGGGTGAAAGTTACCGCTTGATAATTAGAAAAAAGTTTCAGTCAACCAAAAGTTTGGATATACATTTTGCCAACAATCTCGCGTTTAAAGTAAGTTTTAATTTAACTTACGCTGCTTGAAGGCCCATTTAAAGGTTTATCCAAACCACATTAATTAAATGCATATAAAAGTTCTAAAGTTATATTACCTGTTGTATTTATATAAAAATCTTCATTTCTTTATTTATTATGATACTTTTATTATAAATGGTTTTATTATAGTTAATATATGCTATATTCTAGTGAACATTTAGAAAAAAAGTAGTTTTAAAAAATTAGAATATTTTTCCAATACATTTTTAAAAGTTTAATGGGGCAAAAAAATCCGTATCCATGTCCAAGTCCACTTTTGTTCTTTTGATTATGGTTAAATTGCTTGCAACTTAAAATAATAGTCGAAAAAGTAAATTTGCGTTTCCCGATTACAAATCACGAAACGAAAATCCTAATATACAGATCGTGTTATCGTGAGCTACGTATTACCCAAAATAATGGCAACACCACTTGGTTGCGGCTTGCAGGCGGCGGAATTTTTCGTTTTTATTTTTTGAACCGGGAGTCAGCAAACCTCACTTTGCTGTATTACTGCACGTTGCATTAATAATTTTTGAGCGTTATTTTCGTGTTTTTTTCACTTAGAACATTGAAAGGCTAGAATTAGTAAACAACAACTTTGTTTGAGTCCAACATGTGCACAGGGGCAAGAGGGGTCTTTTGTTTACAAACATATTTGCCGATTCTCTGATGTCAAGTCGACGCAAATTTCCAACGGAGGAAATTTTTAGTTATATTTTAACCACCATTATAACGTTAATTTAACTTATTTGTGTTGTACTTTATAGGAAAATTTAAAATAAAAAGAATAAATACTACAATTAACCTATTTTAAGAATAAATATAATATCCTTAAGCAAAAAAACAAAATTATTAACATTCTTATCGCTAAAACTGCTTCTAAAAAATTTGAAGCGACAACACCGGAGCTTAAGCGCCTGAGCCATACGCGTAGTGTCATCTGTCAAACGGCCTCTTTGTTTATTTTCTGGATTCGTGTATTTTCATTAATTTTTGGTTTAAAAAGGAAAAAGGCCACATTTTAGTGTTTTTTTTAATTGCTAGGATGGCAAAAACTTGTGTCGTTTGTGCCGCATCATGATAAAAAGGTGATTCCAGCCGATCTTTTCACAAGTAAGTACTGATACTTTCATAACATCACATCATAGGGTTACCATCGTCATAAACGTAGAATAGGGGATCTTATAGATATTAACCTAATAAAAACTTGAATGTGAAAGTGTGCGTAAAATACCAAAATATTTATATTTTTAAATGTACCTATATAGTTATGTTTTTTTAATATAGATATTAGGTAGATAGATGAAATTACTAATTTTTTATTGCCTTTAAAGAATTTTGAAATTTATTTAGATATTGATATCTATGTATAAAGTTAATTTTGTCTTTCCCTAAAATTTGGTCGATAATTTATTGTTTGTTTTACCATATTGCAACTTACAATAATACATATAGTAATTGGCACCACATATTAATTGATTACTGTATTTTTTTTGCTTTTTGATTAAATATCAAATACTTATTATAGATTGCTTAATATATGCCCACAGGGAACAATGGATTTTATTAATGGAAATCAACACAATTAAAAAGAACATATTTGTTTATTCAGATCACATCCTTAGAAGTGATTTCTTATATAAGGAAGATAATATTATCAGTAGCCAGACTTTATTAAAAAAATCAGCTCTACCTCAAAGGTAATTTTTTTTTAATATATTTTTCTAGTATAAAAAAATCGTCACAAAAAGTATTAGTGTTACTTATATAAACTTTATTTATACCTAATACTTATTAAATTAGTTATGTGTGTAAAACTATTTTTTTACTAGGATTTCTGATGCACTGGTTAAAAACACAGCAGCCGATAATTCAGTTAATTTACCAAGTGATTTACCCTTCAAAGCTGCAGGGGTAGTTTTCCTGAAGAGTGCAAAAACTTCTTTAGCTTCCAAAATGGTATATAGTACAAACAGTGAAGCTAATATAGACAAGTATGGATAATTAAAATAGAATAATATTCTTGATACACCAAATTTTGTATAATTACAGATCTGATCATTCATCATCAACAATAACTGCATCTGAGATTAATAGTTACCGTGGGGTCTAGGTCAACAATTACTATTTCTCATCCAAGCCGTTTTTGTTTAACTGCTACACATTCCCTGAATGCCAAGGAAAAGGTAAAAATACACTCAAAATAGACTACTAGTTTTATGCCATGTATCATCCTATTTTATATATCTTATTTAAAAGTCATATAGTATTTTATTGTGTTATATTTGTTTAATTAAATGCAATTAATCAAATGTATGATCTTACAAAGATTCTTTATAATAACATGCATTTTATTGATCAATTGGTTTATCATAATATATTTTTTTAATTTTTTCTTTTTCTTTTTAATTAATACTGTATTTTTGTGTATATTATTCTAGGGTAAAATCAAAATTATATCCTGAGGACCTAAGCACTGATGATTCCACCGTTTCAAAAGCTAAATCACTCATCACCAAATTATGGAAAAGAAAATAAAGAACAAAAAATTAAAATTCGAAGATTGCAACAAACAAATTTGCGCCAAAGAAATTGAATTAGACTTCTCAAGTCATTATTAAAATACTTAAGAAATAATGACATAATTTTCGAAAAAGCCCAACATACTACATATTTTATTTGACTTGTAAAAGTACTTGTATATTTCTACTAATAAACTATCTAATCTAATCTATTGTACATAGTCTTTATTCTCAGGTAAGCTTTGTTTTTTAGTATAAATTAATATCATATAATAATTGGTATTAGGTATTATATAGGTCACTGTCAAATGTCTCAAAACCATTGTACAGGCTAAATACTCATAATAAAAATTTTATAACCTATAAAAAACCTGCAACTCCTTCACAATTTGAACATCCTTGTAGTTTTAACTCTTCCCGCTGAAGCAATACTGTCCCTTTGAAAAAGTCAGCACCATAGAAGTATATATTATGTGATATAAAGTAAGTGATGTAAAACTGAGTTTTATCCAATATAACAATAAAATTATGCAAAATAATAAAAATGTGTGTCTTAAAACATGATTTATTAAGAAATCTATAATATTTTATTATTAAAATATTTAATTTCCATAAAAATGCTTTGACAAAAATGTTGCCTTTTTTAGGACCTTCCTTTAACGAAGTCCGTTAAAAAACACATAAATAGCTCGTAAATGGTAATATTACTTATACTCAAACTCTATAATAATTAATAAAAATTTATCAGGTAAATATTTGTTGACGACGTCACTGGTAGAGACTGCTTGTATCGGTGGCATCAACAATGCGATCGAGCGGCGTTGCGATGCCATTACCGTTTTCTCGTGGCTTCGTACTTTATTTTCATTTATTTAACGTATATTGACTTCGATATAGAGTATCTTATCAAATTTCTTTAAAAAAATGCTTGATATTTTATTAAAGGGGAGCAGTAGTATTGTTTTGAGCCTTCGGAAACAACTGAAAATTTTTATGATATTATAAAGTGATTTTTTCCATTTCTCTATGAGCATTTGGCATCATTGCATCAGAGATGTTGCAAGCAAACAAACCTGCCCATAGTTCCACGGTATGCTACTTCTAGCCTTTCAATGTTCTAAGTTTTTTCACTATGGCTGTTTATACCCCTTCCGAAAGAGTTCAACTAATTAAATGGTTTTATGGAGGCAATTCGGCAGTAAATGTGGTTACAAATTTTGAGACATCTTTTTGTCTTCAAGATTGTAAGAAATGCCACACAAAACGTCAAGAACCACCTGTTGGTCCAGGATATAGAACGGCGGGAAGAAATGGTTTGCAGTACTTTAGAACTTGATTCGACACGGTTCACTAGAAGTCTTGGAGAGGAACTGGGAATGAGCAATACAACTGTTGCTCGTATCTGGAAAAAATATGGGTACAAATGTATTCAAAAACTCAGGAAATATTTCCTGAAGACCAGTGGCGAAGATTTTAACCCGATTCTGATTGTATCTGGATCTGGAAGAACCCGACATGCACCAACGTAGTCCTTTTTTAGCAGGATGGAGCCGCGCCACACTATACATTACCCGTTCGCAATTATCTAGATGAAGTTTTTTTAAATCGTTTGGTAGGTAGACGAGGGTTCATTGAATGGCCACCCAGATCGCCAGATTTAACTCCCCTCGATTACTTTTTATGGGTATACTTAAAAAGTAAAATGTAAGTCACTAAACCAGGGAGTTTAGAAGAGTTAAAAGAACAAATATGCTAGGAAATTAAAAATATTACTCTAGATGTCATTCACAACGTTCAAAAATTTTTTTAAACCGCCTTGGTTGTTGTCAGGCTGGTGACGGTGCTCAATTCCAACATTTAATTTAAATAGGTATTTCTTTAATTTTACATTTTATTATAATTTTTTGTTCAAAATTGCTTATGTAACCACTATTAATTTGTACCATTTCCTTTGTAAGAAAATGTGTTCTTTTTGATTCTGCATTAAAAAAGGTGGTTTTTATTTAAAAAACATATTGATGACGTCACATCTTTTTTTTAGGTACCCTGTATATTTAATTTGCACGTAGAAAAAAATCCTAAACCAAATATTAAAATAATTGAATTCGGGCATTTTTCAGAAACGGTCCATTTCATTTTTATTAAATTTATCCGTTACTTTACGGATGCACTGTATAACAAGTCTCGCATTAATGTTGCTAAAACAAACCGATTTTAATTAAGGAAAATTATCTTTTGCACTAGCGATTCAACTTTCGAGTGGTTTTAAAAATAATTAACGTAGACATGATTGATCAATTCTTTAGTTTTTTTTATATAATTTTTATGATGTTTCACTATCAAACATGATTTAATATATCTCAATAACTGAAAAGTTTATAAACTGAACGAATCGAACTGACTGAATCGAACTTTAACATCAATTGTTTAAATGCCTCATAAATTTTCTTGAATACTCTTATAGGCAGTCTAAATATAAAAAAAGGAGTCTACAAAACTTTTATTATTACACTACGACAAATTATTTTGTATATATATTTTATGATACAATTTTCTTATTTATATTTATTTTTTGTATTTTATCTTAATATCGTATTATTTTACATTTTGATTCGAAATCAAATTTTATAGAATAGTTCATAGGATACAGGGTGTTTTCAAAGTTGAGTCATATATTTTAACACCTGGTAGAACTCGTCCAAAAATTTAATATACCAAAAATCATCTATATAAAAGTGGCATATTAAGAAATTCACTTGACATTAATGAAAATGATGATCTTCAGGTTATAGCGCTTGTATCCATTCACAATATAAAAGATAATACTGTTCTTGTCTTATTTTTTACCACATTTTACTATGAAAAACTTCAACTTAAGATGCTATGGCTCTAGTACTCATTGTTGGATCGTATTCGGCTATCAGAATTTAAAACATCATCAAGTCGAATGAACAAGGATAAGGATGGACAAGGATTCTTAAAGGAAGTCTTCCTGTATACAACCTGTATTCTGCGGCTGTATACAACTGATCAAACCAAAGATTTCCACTCAAAACCATGTAACAACCAATCAGAATATTAACGAATTTTATTTCCTTGTACTCTTAAGTTTTCAAATTTGTTATGTTTTAATATCTCTTTTATTATGCAAATTTCATATAGGTAATTTTTTGCTATTTCAACTCATTTTGACGAGTCCTTCAAATAGTTAAAATAAGTTGGTCAATTTTGAATACACTCTGTATAATAAGCTTATATATAATAATACATATTTTTGCTTCTAAAGGCAATATATGATATTGATCTTCGCCTGAAGATGTATAATTACACTGTACGCGAATTCTCGTAATTGTGGAAATAAATACTCAATTTGCGATTCAATCAAAGCGGAAATATGGTTGTCCTATTTTGGCATCTGTTTAAGTTGATTTACCCATTTCGCAGACTGAACAATGTGAACTCACTTAACTGACGATAGTAATATGATTTGGAAAGTAACAGTTTTATTCACAATTGGCCGATTGGTGAAATGTTCAAAAAGGCGACAAAAAAACAAACATGCAATTGGTTAAGAGAAACATTTTTACACATTAAAACACCTATTTTTTTAAAAACACCTTATTAAAAATACCTTGTTTTTGAGTGGATTATTTTTTTATTATTATATTTAACTATAAATAATAAGTCAATAAACACACCTTTATTTTTAACCCAGCAAATGGCAGCCATACTATGAACATAACCAAGCATATAAAAAGTTGTAATAAAATGTTACAAAGCCAAATTTACAAAAAAATTTACATTATATAAATTTAAGACCCTGCATTATAAAAATATCCATAAAGAAAATCAATAGATTTTTGCGTTTAAGACGGCGCAAATCCGGCGACGATATTTCATTTTCAGATTAAAAACAGATAGCGCCACTAGTGTGGTACTTTAGAATGATTTTTACGAGTTTAGTTTCGAAGAATCTCGCTGGGGCAAGGAAGATTGTTCAGGCAGAACGAAAATTCCCTTTATTTTGTTGATTGCCTTTATTTTTGATGTCTATCGATTTGTTGGTCGAAGTTTTAAAGTGTGTAAATAGACTAGTTGTTTAAAGATATTTGAAAAAATCGTTGCTTAAACATTAAAATCAGTAAAAATCATGAAAAATATTTGAATGTATTTTTTTATGAATCGAAAAATTTTCGAAGGTTTATATAAACTATGTTCTTTATAGAGTGATCCTAGTAAGTCATGAAGATATATTTTCTATTGTTATTCTTAAATATAATATTGAAATCCGAATGCGTTTTTTTAATTTTCGTATTTCATAAAATGCTTATATTTTGAGTTTAAAATTTAAAGATTTTGGTAACAATTTAAGGAACTCTAAGGAACTCTTTTTGACTGTTTTTTAATACAATCGAGCTATTTTTATCATTGAGTTAAATAAACTAAATATTTTAATGAAAAAATTAGTCCCATTTTTATGATTGAATCTTTGTCAGTCATGGTCATTTGAATATTGATGTGATAACTAAAATTTTCTCACATATTTTGCACACTAAATTTCTAATATTCTAATATTCTAATTCTTTAAAAGTCTAAGGTGATTTAAGAGGAATGTGAGAGAATTCGGGGGTGATCTTAATTAAATTCTTCACAAAGTTGCGTAACTTGATGTATATTAAAATGACATTTAAGAAACTTTAAAGATTGCCAAAGAAATTCGAAAAAGAGGAAGGTTCTTACATTCTCTTTGGCCTTACATGATAAAAAAAAAAATAAATTTATTTATTTAATGTATAACATAATTTTAGATATTGGAGCCGATGAAATATTTTAAACAAAAAGTATTTCTATAGGCTCGGTATTTTAAAGGCAATAAGTTCCTATTTTCAATAATTCTGTTTTGTAATGTATACCTTTGTGTACATTTTACAAGCCTGCCTAGCAAGGTTAAAACTTGATAAATTTGTCATAAAGCTTTGGCAGTTTGTTATTTAAATATCAAAATCTGCTTGATTAGTTTAAATTAGAAACTTAGTATTAATATACCGCATCGCCCAGAATAAGACAGTCTATAATAAAAATATTTTACAAAAACACGCATTCATTGATGTTTTAAATTATTTTTTATCACTTGTGGTTTAACAATTGTTAAAATAATAATAACTCCCCAGAATTAGTTTGTAATATAAATATGAAACTAAATCCATACTTTTTGAATGAGAGTAATTTAATAAAACTATCTATTCTTTTGTATTTAGTTTCCATGCTACTGTTTTCTTAAAATGTATGTTTTAAATTGACTGAATTATTTTTTCATAGTGTAATTTCTTTAAAGTTTTTAAAAGAGACTACATCAAAACATTTGGAATATAAACCTATATATAAAAAGTAGCTGCTCTCAGCAGCGTGAATTTTAAAATAGTTAAATTACTTTTTAGTCTTGGTCAAGACTATAACCCCGAGGTTTTAATGATACACGTTTAATACATAGCTATTCATTTTTATAAAGTTAACAGTATACATATTAAAATTATTAATATTTATCCCTTGTCAGCACACATCCTTAGCAATTCTTCTTTATATATTAATGTTTAAATGGTTATTATTTCTAATTTGAAAAAAAAAATATGGTGAGACCTGATTTAATCTGATGAGAATTGATCTTTATTTTCAGGCGTCATTTTGTATACCTACATATTTTATAAAATAATAATAAAGACCTACGTATTTGTTTTAAAATATATTTTAACAATTGACATATTTCCAATAATAATTTTAAAATTACTTATCAAAAATTTGATTCTTCTTTCTGGCATTTCATCCAGATTTTAAAAGTTATGAGAGAAGAATTAATTAACTAACATATAAAAGCGCACGCACACTATGTAAAAAGAAGTACCAAATTTATATTTCAGCTATATAAGGACTAAACAAGTAGTTAAAAATATTTGACATTACGTCTGTTTACATTACTAGCGCTAACTTATGGTTACCATGGTTGACTTATGTTTAACCTGGATGGCTATTTATTAACTTTTGATATTATATATTGATAAAGTTTTTTTGTGAGTTTGTGCGTTTTGAAAGTAAAATTGAATAATTGGAAATCTATTAAATATTGATATGCAACCCATTTGTGTATTACATTATTAGTAATAGTCATTATTTTTGAATACTGTATGATTTGTGTATTTTTTTGTTTCATTTACAGCTATCAAAGATCTACCTTTTGACCTTTGTTATATGTAAATGGAAGATACGTTAGGTTGAGTTGCTTTATCAATTATAATGAGATTACAACATATAACATACACAGGGTGTCCTCCTTCAAATGGTCAAAAATGCTACAGTATCTACAGGAACCATAAAAAAGTAGTTTGAGATAGGATATCGATGGTCGGCAGTGCCTTAATTCCAAAATACGGAGTGTTGAAATTTTTCAAAAAAAAAAGTTTTTTTAATGAATTAAAAACGCGTTAAGCCATTTAAATTAATTTTTTAGGTTTTAAATGATAGATAGTGAGGCAACTTTTTGAGTAATTTCAAGTAATTTGACTTGTCCAGGAACGGACTTGCAGCACATGTACGTTAAATCAAAAAAAAAAACAGGAACGCCACTGTTTTTTTGTTATTTTCTAAAGATTTCAACACAGCTTTATTTTATTATTTTTATTTTATTAGTTCTTTTATTTCCCAAAAATTATAGCCACTTTTTAATGGTAACCTCCATAAAATAAATAATAATAATAACAAAGTATGTAGATGTTTTTATTACGTTTAGTGTCGGTGTATACCTAGTATCATATTTTTACAGTATAAGAATCACTTTTCCTAGGAGATTGGATCAAAAGTCAATTGTTGTAGAAGTACGAGAAACCATACTCCATTGTAAATAATGTTGTCAAAGCGATAGCATGAACAAGAAAAAAATGAGTGACAAAAATCAAACAAAAGTCACTTTTATTATTACCTTGAGTTTAGTTGTGGGATTATTATTATTATTACCACTAACTTAGTAATTAAATTAATTAATTTTCTATTAATTGTAATTAAATTAATTAATTAGTTAATAATTAATTGTCCATAACTGTTTTAAAATAAAACTGGTAAAAATGAATATTGGATTGGATTGGCGGAGCTTGAAGATTTGCATCCTTTGTATAGAGAAGCGCGAGAGGATGCTTTGTTGGTACAGCGATTCTACAGGCAGCGTTTTCCAGATCGCGAATTGCCCGAACGCAAAATGTTCATAAAAATTAATCAAAGGTTACGGGGGACCGGCTCAATTATGAGAAGTATTGTGAACGCTCATAAATGATGACTGGTAAAACTCTGTTTTTTCCCCTATCGCGGTTTTGTATAATTATTGTTTTAAAACTCGATGGTTTTTCTTTACATTTTAATCGAAGTAGAATGTAAGGCGGCGCCCGCTAAGAGATGTTATAAAGTATGAATTTATGGCACGTATTCAAATTGAGTCGAATATTAGCACTCATAAGTTAGCGTCAGCAGTTGGTTTTGCCAAAAACACTGTACACCGAGTACTACAAAGCCATAATCTTCATCCGTTTAAACTGCAAAAGGTGCAGCATCTTGTTCCTGGAGACGCCCTTCGTCGTCGAAAAAGGATTTTCGCGCGAGGGGTCATTTATTCCTCGCAATAACCACGAGTGGAGCGATCAAAACTCCCATGTTAAATACATCAGAGAGTATCAACATAAATTTCACATTAATGTTTGGGCTGGTATTCTTAGCGACCACTTAATTGGGCCATACGTTCTGCTAGATTATCTTGACGGTAATTGTTACTTAGTATTTTTACGAGATGTTCTACCGGGCCTAATAGAAGATATGCCTCTCCAGTTACAGAGAAAACTCTGGTTTTAGCCCCATACCTGTCCAGCACATTTCGCTCGCACTGTAAGGGCTTTCCTAGATCAGAGCTACAACAACAGGTGGATTGGTAGAGATGATCCAGTCCCTTGGACAGCAAGGTCACCTGATCGGACACCTCTAGACTTTTTTGTCTAGGACACCATGAAACAGCTTATCTACGCAACACCTGTAACAGAGAAGACGTAGTTGCTAGAGTGGCTGCAGACTTTCTTAGAAATAACGTTGCGTTGGAGCGCAAAAATGCACGGGCTGTGTTTTGTACAAAATAAAAAAAACATTCAGAAAAAACATTTTCTGCAAAAAAACAGTAGCGTACCTACCTGTTTTTTATAAAAAAATTTAACGCACATGTGCTGCAAGTCTGTGTCTGGACAAGCCAAATTACCTGCAATAGTTCAGAAAGTTGCCCCACTAATCCTATACAGTGGAAAAAAATAAATTTTTTCAAAAACTTGCCACCTGTATTAGTGTTTTTAGAGTGTTTTAAGAGTAGGTATACACACAAGTATAGTGCCACAATTTAGGCCATTGATTATAAAAGACATCAAGCCGAGGACATAATTTTTAAAGCAGTTACATCTAGTATATCTTATATGAAGAGTGTTTCAATAAAAACGCAATATTTGAATTGCGCGCCATGTTTGACCGTCCCATGATTATGACGTGACAAAAGTTAACAGATGGTAGTTAGTAGACTTGGAGTATTACACGATCGAACAACGCCTGCTGATTGTTTTGTAAAAAATTATTATCAAATATTTTGAATGTTTAATGTTTTGTGACAGATGTGACAGATTGGAGGGTGTGAAGAATTGGACATATCCACAGGCACTCTTCATCGTATTCTCACTAAAGATTTCAGCTGCATGCCTACAAAATTCAATTGACCTAACTTGATTTTGCAAACAAAATCATTTTCCCAAATAAGACCCAATTTCCCTCTTAATGACTTCGTCAATAGGCAAAACTTTTAAATTTGGGTCTTAGAAAATCCCCGTGTGATTCATCAGAAAGCAGTGCATCCATAACTTGTCACTCTATAGTCTGCATTATGGTCTAGAGGAACTGGACCGTTTTTTTTTTGGTTTCGGTAATGCAGTAACGGTAAATGACAAACGTTAACGTGCTATAATAACACAGTTTTTTGTGCTTCATTTGTAACCTATTGATCTTGACGACATGTGGTTTTAGCAGGACGGTGCGACATGTCATACCGCTCGTGAAACATTGAGAATCTTACACGAGTCTCTTCCTAGTCGTGTCTTCTTCTGATTTAGTCAACAGAATTGGCCTGTACGCTCTCGCCTTTTAGACGTCCGGCTATGAAGTTATCTGAAGTCACAGGTTTAAGCCAATAAGCCTGCAAACATCGAAATATTGAAAGCCGAAATTAAATGATGTCTCAACGAAATATCACCGAAAATATTTCCCTGTTTGGCTTCACAATACCCAAGCCAATCATAAAATTCAAAGTCAAAGTCAAAAGTCAAAAATAGCTTTATTGTTACATAATATCATCTGTTGTTAACAAAGCATTATATAAAACCTTAAAGATAGTTGACAACATATTCTTTTACAAAAATATAAAAAATTTAACAATTCTTACATACATAGAATATAGAATACACCAACCCAAAGAAAAGGTAGTAAGAAGTTACATTACGCTGCGCAAAACTCTTCACTGTCAAAAAATTGTATTAAAAAACTCGTCTAGAGAATAAAAAGCTTTAGCAAGCAAAAGTTTCTTTATATTTTTCCTAAAACGTTTTTCACAATTTATTAGCCTTATATAAAGGGGTAGGTGGTTCTAAAATAAAAAGGCATGGCAATGTCAGGACAGAGTGTTTTAAAAATAATGGCCTATAGGGGCTACGAAAGGGAGCTGCACACATGTAGCGTATGGCTCTTTTTTGCAAAATAAATAGAGAGCTGAATAAATACTGAGAGCACACACCCCAAAACACAATACCATATCTCAGATGAGATTCATCGTCATTCAATCGTCAGGCCCAAAAATTTGCATGTTTCAGAAGGACTTATTGTTTCATTTTGCAAAGTGACAGTTCCAAGGTTACATTTAAAAGTTAAAATATTAGTTTTAGAAATATTAAAAGTTAATCTATTAGATTCACACAGAATTAAATCTTCATCAACGATATTCTTTAACCTCTTGGTGTCAGTGTCACGCCAAAGTAATGTTGTATCATCCGCAAAGATAGTAAATTTGCCCCTAATTGGAATTTGAGAGATATCATTGACATATAGCAGGAACAATATTGGTCCAAGAACAGAACCCTGGGGTACACCCGCATTCATATCCAGACGGGATGACATATCATTGTCAAAGAATACCCTTTGTGTTCTTCCAGATAGGTAAGAACGAAACCAGTCGAGAGCAACTCCTCTGAATCCATAGGTTTCTAGCAGCAGTATTCTGTGACTTACACAGTTAAACGCCTTAGATAAGTCACAGAACACCGCCGCCGCACTCTCCCCAGCGTTCAACCCCATGTACAGACTCTCTAAAAAATTGAAAATAGCATCAGATGTACCCAGTTTTATCCGGAATTCAAATTGCTGATGGTTAAGAACATTATGCCGTTTCAGAAATTCCATCATCCTAGTTTTTACCAATCTCTCTAAAAGCTTGCCAAGCGTGGGAAGCAGGGCTATGGGTCTGAAATTTGATGGGTCATCATAGTTTCTACCCTTAAATAATGGTATAATCAAGGCATCATTGATTAAATGTGGAAAGGACCCACTTGAAAGTGAAACATTTATCATCATCGTTGTCAACTATGATACCATTACAGTCTATTGAATTACAACATTCTTTAAATTTACAGAAATTTTTTCTAGTGAACAACCTTTCGCACTTTTTTTTTCTTGAGGTACACTTTTTTTCACTTAGAAGAAAGCAACATAATACGGCCTCATGATCAGACAATCCGGCATTTACAATTCTACATGCAACCTGCGTTTCACAGAGCGTAGAGCAAACATAATCTAAAAGTGATACTGAATTAGTAGTGATGCGAGTAGGTTGATCCACATGCAAACTTAAATTAAAAGATTTCAGCA